>NC_069136.1:50199380-50499380 GCF_026914265.1 Mya arenaria | reverse complement strand
AAGTAAGAAAACATTTTTTTATCAAACTAGCTTTTTTGTCTTGGTTCCTTTACTTACACAAAATTTAGGTTGAATTTATCAAATAATCATTCAATTAATAAATAAAGTCAATGAATGTTTTTTGTTATAGAAAATATCAGTTCTTAAATATTAACACAATCACAAAATGACTCCAAAAACATGTCATTTTTCGGTAATTCAATTTCAGTTTCGATTCAAAAATTGTCAACTATGCAGTGGATATTCGCTATGAACAATTATAGCCAATTAAAAAATACTTTGTGTATCGTTATGCATATTGAAAAATATATTGTAATCGAGCATTTTTTAATAGAAAAATAATGAGATTTTACTTTGTAGCCGATTATTATGGGCAAACATGGAGTCAAACAATGACAACTTCCTAATGTCCTAACATCGAGCTTTTCCCTATTGAATATTGATATAAGGTGATTGTATGCTTTTAAAGCTTGCTCTTTCAGTGACTTAACAGCATTTACTAAACTTCCAGTATAGTAAAACTTAATACCTAAGTAGCAGAAGCTATCGACAATTTCAATAGGTTGAGTCTCAATAGTCCACACAAAATGATTCAATGATTTACGTTTTTCGAAGATACATATTTTTGTTTTACCAACATTAATTTTAAGACCCCATTTGCATGAATATCTTTGCACAGCAGCAAGCTGGGCTTGGATACTTATAGGATCAGTAGTGAACAGTGCGATGTCGTCTGCAAACAGTAACATATACAACGACAGGCTATGCATATTACTATTGGTCAGATTATCAAAATCTACATTGTCTTTAATATCATTTATAAACAAAATAAATAAAAGAAGAGACAGGGTTCCCATTGTTTCAAACCAAGAGAAATATCAAAGATATCTGATTATGACATATTATACCTTCATCAACATCCTCATTATGAAAACGGCTCTCATTTGGTGAAAATGACATATTTTTAAAATGGTTAACAAAGGCTTCTAAAGGTACATCACTAGAAGCTCTATTACCTTTCTTATTAAACTTTTTTAATATACTGCCAGAGCTTTCTAGGATCATTTTTATACAGATTACACAAGTTTGACTTCTCTTTTCCATAATAAAATATATAGTCTAGTTTTACCTTTAACAGCACAGTAATTGCTCCTTGAATTAAGAACAAAATAGTTTACTTACATCAGAAGGTTGCAGCTTAAGCTGCCCCTTGCTCAAAAAATAAAGATTTTGATTGTCTACACTCATCATTAAACCACGAAGCCATAAATGTTTTGTTATATTGCGCACGGTTTCGTTTTGATGAAAATGTTTTACCATGTATCTTATACGAAAAGTCATATACAATATCAGATTATGTATTCATACAACTATCAACATCAATGTCACCACTAGTGGATTTAGAACTAAGATTATCAAACATGTACCGGTTTTGGTCTAACAAAGTAAATAATTCATTTGATTTAGATTCATCCCATAACAATTTATCATAAACAAACATCATTTTTATCAGAATTAATGTTATTAACATTCAAAACAAATTCAATGAGGCAGTGATCCGAAAAGTCGGTAATTTGAAATCCTTTCATTGATTGAAACATAGAAAATACATCATATCTTGAAATAATATAATCTACTAAGCTTGTTCGGAGAGAGTTTCTAGTCAATTAATAACATGTAAAATTACCTGGTTCAATGCGCCCGTTGACTATACACATATTACATTATTTACAAAGTGATAACAGTTTATTTTCAAAACTTTTTGAATGGAAATCATATGATTTACGTAACGGTAATTTATTTGTTATCACATCGCTATCATCATTTGGCATATAAACATACCTATGTAAATTGATATTTTCTATCAGGTCTGAACGTTGACCTATTCTAGCGTTATAATCACCGGTCATGATGACGTCACCAAGAAGGTTATAACGACGAATATCATTTGCAATATTATCGAAAAAATCATATTCGAATAAAGGAGAAAATCTATTCTTATAGGCAGTAGAGTCTTCCGGTGGAATATAGCTATGAATAATAAAAACATCATTAGTAGTTCCAAAAAAAGATTTAAATAGTTTAATGCACATATAACCCTTAACATTAAGATCAAAAAGTTCGGAATTTCCAAAATATTCTAATATATTCGACAATCAGTCGTAGTCAACAATTTAAACATAGCTGTTTTAAACATGATACAACTTTTAACAACAGCTAGATCACAAGATGAAAAAAACATAAAAAGTTTATAAAAGTGTGAAAATTAAATAAGACTATAACTTTGCTAGGCTAATTGATTCCAATTTTATATTCTGTAAAAATATTAACAGAGAACGTAGTACAAATACGCTAAATATGCATTTTTCATGATCATTTTTTTTTTTAAATTTACGACGAATTTCAATTAATTAAACAAAATAATTATTTCATCTTACAATAGATAAATGTGATATTTAAAAGAATAATATCTTAAGCTGAATTAGCTTGAGGTCACACTTAAACTATCATGAAAATGCTGTTCCCTTAAATACAGTTTTTGGGGTAAAACAATATATGCTGCGTTGAACATAAAAAAGAAATTGTTATATTTATTATAAAGATTTAATTTTATCGTCATGTAGTGGGTTATAAGGGACTAAACATTGTTTGAAGGGGCCTAAATTATAAATGGTAATAAACAAACAGTTCAAAAATTATTGAATGTAGTATTTTGTTTGAACATTTGATGTTTATCACAATGTTGAGTTTTGACATTATTTGATGTAAAGTTCACATAGTTTGAAACATAATTTTCCCTAAAATAGCAGTTACGGAAGCTTTGCGCCTTATTGTCATGGAAAATAGAAAATTAAATTTAAATACAGTTAACAATTTTTGATTACAATTAACACTGGTAACGTTTATTTCTTTCAATCTTATATATAAATACCCCAAACTATGAAAAACTCTCACTTCCACAAGGCGTTTCGATTGAATTTAGACTTTATCAGTTAAAGGACCGACGTCAACACGTCAAAAAATGACGTTTCAATTTGTAATACACTTTCTAAAATCGGCAATGCCACTGTAGAACACGTTTTAGGCAAATTTATGTACATTTATCTTATAGATAATGATATACTTTGTCTTACTGATGTTTAAAGTTGTATCATGCTTTTATACAAACATGCTTTTTATTTTTCCCTACGTTCTAACTGATACAGAAATTAAAGTGTTTTTTTTGTTATTTGATTTTACGGTGAACTTGTAGGGTAACAAACTAACAATACGGAGAAAAAAATCATTAAATGAAAACGACAATATTCATAAAATTTAGGCTTATGCATGGTATATTTTTTCCCAACAAAGAAATCGTACGTTATATTATGTGTCACTTGAGTTTCGTACAAAATTCATGATTAAAAGTATCATGTTAGGTACAAAAGCCTTGGATGCCAACGGTTTTCAATGAATTAAAAAGAACATGCTTGTCAACTAAACGGTAAGAACCTGACGGTCCAAGCAATATCATGTCATCAAAGGAACCACTGTTAGCGAAAGGTGTTTTAAAGCATTAATTTCGTTACCTTTTCCGTCACTTGCTTGTGTTTTTTTCACCTTAAATGTAACAATTATTTTATTTAAGCATTTGAAATATTCGATGTATTTTACTAACAACATTTTTTTGTGGCGTATCATGTCTTTCATTTTAACATACCTGCACTCTTACGTCGTACCCGCAATAGGAAACACATACCAATGGATACAAAGGAAATATTTCGCAAATATTGTTCAATATATGTGATTATCGCAATAATTGATTTAATCACTTCTAAAATAATCCAAATAGTTTGTTCAATTAGGTCTGAACGAAAGCGCAGTTAATACGGTTACAAGATCATACACTCTGTATATTTATGGGCTTTCAGAATTATTTACGTAAAATTATGGAAAAGTTATCCACTATTAAATGAAATAACGTTATGTGTTAAAAAGGAAAGCTTTTTGTCGAATGGATTTCATTAAAACGATCGTTTTATTAGAAAGCAGTTGTAAGAAACATTTGTTAATACCTACAGAGAACGTCGGTAAACTATATGCGCGCCGACGGTTGACCTGCTGCAAAAAATACACAATATCTGAACAATGGTAGTTGTTTACCTTGACGGTCTATTACAATCGCAGAAATGAATCGCTGCATCAGCCCATGCCTTCAAATCGTTGTAACAGCATAAAAATATTAGACGGTTAACAGTTAAGATAGAATGTTGTACATACCAAGCATATCGCTCAATGATATAATAGATTCTTTTTTTGTTATTCCTGTCCAATGGGACTGCTGGTCCTGTTCTGTAAAATTCACATTGTTGATACTTTGTATCGACGCAGGGTATCTTCCTCCAACGACGCATATTTCAACAGCCTGAGCCCATCTATTATTACTTGAATAGTGTCGTTCCGCCATCTGGTTATGTTCTATAACGGAATAGTTTATTCATAATGGTAACGAACAAATCACATTTCAGGTAGCATGTAAATGTTCGATTTCGGTAACACGCTCCTGTAAATATCTGTAAAGCTTAAGATAATGACATCAGATTTAGGTACATATATTTGTTATAACAAATCCAGTCTTTGTCATCCAATGCTTAAATGTTGTTTTGCTTTAAATTTAAAACACAAGTCTAGTCATATCTTAAAAATATAAAAAGATAAACGGTAAAAATACGTTATAAAAATAGTTATCCAAACATATTACATTACAAATCAGTCTGTATTTGTTCGAAGACGAGCTGTACAACCGCACGTTTTCCTCGTGCATACATCATTGACTTGTGCATCGAAAGTTTGAATTTGCGTCACAATCGAGTTTTGTACTTAAACACCATATGATTTAGATAAGTTCACGTGATAAATCATTATCGGTTTCAATGTCTTGTACTTAAAATAATTTCTCTTATACTGAAGTCTTTATTTTGCCTCAGCAGAAGAATGTAGATCTACAACAGTTTATAATTTTCTAGACAATATATGTTTTTTGCAGGACAGTAAAACTATAACATTTCAAAATACAATGCTTATAAAATTCCCCAAATCTATCAGTCTACGGTTCGAGTGCTATAAACAGCTTGTTATCTGCCTGCGTGTTACAAATCTCTTTGGATGATAAATAAACTACAAAAAATATTCAATTGCAAAAGCGTTATAATTTGACGCCTGCTGCTGAGGGTTAGTAGCACAGCGGCGGGAAAATCATAGGATGCCTGAGGATTAACTGCTATTTTTTGCGTTTAATTTGGCCTCGTGTCAGCTGTATGTAGGTCACTAACGTGAACACAATTATTATGGATTTCTTGTGCTGACTTTCGGGCTGTTTAACTCATTTTTATTATTCAGCATACATCATGTATGTGTAGGTCACTAACGTGAAGACAATAATTATGGATTTCTTGTGCTGACCTTCGGATTGTTTAACTCTTTTTTTATTATTCAGCAAACATCACGTAAAATCGCACTCCTAAAATATTGACGATCATCAAAACAAAAGCCAAATTCTTAGACATTGATTGGTGATAGAAAAAGACGAAGACGGATCAGTGATAAAGATGGAAACTGTAATAACGACAATGGGAGCGCCACTAACGGAGAGGGGTTATTGCTCTCGAATCAATGACGGAAGATTAACCAACAGCGACGGGGTAATTATTAAGTTAACATGAGTGGTAACAACGACGATGAAAGAGGTAACACAGGAATATAAACAATGGCGACGGGACATTTAACCGCTGAGGTGACATAACAAAGAAACATACAATTTCAATAGAACAAACAAAACATTTAATCTATAAGTATTCTTGCACATTTAACATTTTTTAAATCACAAATACCTAGTTATGTAAATTCAAATTAAAAACTTTTATTACTTTTAAATACTGTTTTTCTGTTTCAAACACATATTTATTTATATATTTGCTTTGGTCATAATAATGTTAAAATGTAACAGACTGTACAAATTGCTATGTGCACCTGTCGGGGTTCGAAACCACGACCTCTCGCTCTGCAGGCGGACACTCTACCGCGTCGCTATTAAAGCTAGCTATATAGGCAGACAGTATAAGTGCCGCTATATACACATCACATACCCGGTTACAAAAATGATATCATAAAATAGTTTAACAGATATGGAAACAAAACATCAATACAAACGATCAATATTCTGGTTTCTCAAGTTTTTGTTTTCCTATTTGAATTTATGTATCGGTGATTACCAGAAAACACTTGTTTGTAATGTCTCCATTTGTGGCCGTTATCGTTTATAGATATGTTTTGTTTATGTATGCTTGGACAAGTGCGAAGTTGGGACCCATATACCATTGTCACGATGTTCGTTTCAAGGCGATGACCCAAGCATTTATCACTACAAACATTTGAACGGGAGTTTTTTGTTTTGTTTTTCTTGTGTGTCTCTCGTTTAGCGTATATTAAGCCTTAACCTTGTGTTTCATTGGGTCTTCGTTTATTGGTAGATACTGAGCATAATTAGTCAAAAATCAACTACAGCAGTTTATTCGGTCAGTAATTCAATCATATTAAAAGACTAATAGGTTGGAAAGGGAACTTTTGCAAATTTATTAAACATTTGATGTTATAGATTTACAAAAAAGCTAATTTGAAATATATGAATTGTCACTATGCTTGTGGTTGTAATGCCGACAATGGATAATTATAAAAAACACACAATTATATTACGACCTTGTAGGCTGGATAAAAAGACAACGACATATAGGGTCTAATAAAATATAAGTATTCGAAAGTTAAAAGGGCATTTTATCAGCAGAAATCCTTTCAATATTTAATGCAATATGGTCACTCCCTATCTTCATACCAATGGGCTATCCAAAAGTACGCTACTCTAAGACGAATCATTCGTTGCTCACGGAAAGTGAGTTTCGCATTCCATAAAAGCTATGTTTAGTAACATTCAAAACAATCCTATTCAAACGAGAGAGCTAGTTCGGTCAGCAAATTCCACACCTTATAAATGATAAAACAAAAGTTGAATGGTGCACAACCCTTTAAGTGACAATCAATACATACACATGAATAACAAACATAAATTTTGAGTGATAAACCTTAAACTACTTACTAAATAATGCATTTATGGAAAATATTAATTACTGATAACAAGATAGTAACCTTGTATTCAATAGCCAAGAACGCAAAAATATTAAATGATTGGTGATCGCTAAAATATTTACTGTGATCTACTATCGTCCCATAAGGTAGAAATACCGTGTTTTATGCACATTTCTTTCAAATTAAACACGGTATCCTTCATAAGAATCATTGTTTTCGACAATTATTCATCCTCTTTGGTATATTAAAACAATTGTATTAATTGTTGTAAATCTTATTTGGGAGTAAAAGCGCATCTTTAAAGGACATTGGTTCACGAAAAAGTGCACTTAATGATTATACAAATTCGTGGGCTTAAAGCTACCAAAACCGTATTATATTAGAATATTGCTTGGTTCATTCTTGCCTAAACGCCATGAATAATTTTTTAAGTTTCAGAATCATCCGTTTAAAACTGTAAACCTGCCGACCAACCGTATCTAGTGACTCCAATTAACCCATTTGTTAAGTGGGTGCTATAAAGTTATCAAGCTTCGCAAGTTGATTTGTCTTGTTTCATATAAAGTGGCATAAAATAGATATAGTTACCTGAAAAATATTTGTTGCTGCATAATAAGCTTGGGGTTGTTTTCAAATTACATGACTCCCAATAATAATAATTTCCATTTTTGTATTTATAGTAGAACAGTAGGCAGTTTCTTGTATTGTTTTGTGAATGATCGCTAGGAGGAACTGAAATATTAGGGGTGATGATAAGCCACATACAAAGTACACCATATGCAATCTCATTTAAAATGAAATATCAAGTTATCTGTATTTGATTACTATCAAAACCTACATTTGTGACTCGAAAGGAAAAAGGATCCCTCTACAAGAATGAATTTAGCTTACCCGGTAAACTCGCAAACTTTTCCGTGCTGCTTTCCGAATAGTTTAATGATTGC
This sequence comes from Mya arenaria, assembly GCF_026914265.1. Lineage (NCBI taxonomy): Eukaryota > Metazoa > Mollusca > Bivalvia > Myida > Myidae > Mya > Mya arenaria. Next base: position 50,491,317 of record NC_069136.1, on the reverse strand, counting down.
ATACCTTTTATAATCATGTATAACAATAAACTTTGTTTGTAAGTAGCCAAGAGGTAAACATAATAAATAAAAATATTAAGTACCACTTTCAACAGTGTAAAATGAGAATATGTTGGTGTCGGCAGTGCCACCACATGGATATTGATCAGCTTCTACACATTTTTCTTTGCATGTTCGTGTCCACGGGGCGTTTTTATTGGCACATTTACATCGCAAGCCCTGAAATAGTATTCATTATTAAACTCCAATTGTTGAGCTACATTTACCATCTTGAAAATATAATGGAAGTAGTGCCCCATCGGTCAGTTGAAAGAACAAGACATACTTGTCAAAAGAGGCCATGTGTTCTTATATAGAACATATAGAAACAAAGACTTGTTGAAAACAAAACATTCAAATTGTTTGTTTTAACAAAGTTCGATTAAAAGCATATCATATATGTAAGTTGAGGTGTGAAGGAATTTAACTTGAATGATAAATGTGCAATCTGTTTCAGAGTTAGAATTTAAAGCTAAATGCAACGTAATGTTTACAACTTTTTCAAATGATACTGAAATAAACAGTAAGTTACAATCAAGATTTTTTATTGTAAGATATTCAATATGATATAATTATGTAATAATACATTAATGTTTTATGTATTAATCATATTCATGAATTCTTACTAAAATGGTTAGACATGAAACGAAGATATGGTGTCCTTATTGAAAACAAATAATACTTACTATTGAAATTCTTGCACGTGATTTAAAAGATTTGGTCTCATTGCATACACAGAGGCACAAGTGTGTCAGTGTTTTATATATTCAAGCCATGGAAAAGCAGTGAAAACAGGTATGCATATTACATTGAATAAGAACAAAAATACATATGCCAAAAGAAAAGACCTAAAGCTATTACCTACAATAATTTCTTTTATTGTAAAGTTACATTTTTGTAAAATTACCTAAATAGAAGATAATGAACTATTTTAAATCCCTTTTATACAATGAACAAATACAACATGTTAAAAAAATAAAATATTTTTGAATCGTGTGTAATTTGCCAATATTTTATGATTCTCTGTTTATTTGAAAATTAATTTGGCGAACAATTCCGGTTCCCTAAAAGGTATGCAAGAGGTTTGCATGACTTTCAATGAAATCCCTTGCAAGTATTGTTATACTATTAAGCTATATTTGTCAATGATATTTTTTCATTATGTTTGGACAACATTTCTTCTCATCTATCACTATGACCATTTATGTTTTGAAAATCGTTATCTTAAATAAAAAAAAATAAAAAAAGAAGATTGTCAGTGCAAAAATACGTTTCGCATGGCTACTCATATGATCTAATTTTAAAGATCAAACACAAGATAACACAATGCTATATACAGTGAGATAGCCAGTACCCAATGCTCCTACCTATTTACTTTAAATAGGCATTTAAGCCCACGAACCCCAAACAAAAAGGCGGAACGCTACAAAACATAACACACATTTAATATTATAATAAACGTTGTCTGACCGAAATTCCTACTGTTGTTAATTTATTGTTATTTTTTGCAAAAAAAAACATGCGCCAGTCCTTTGATTTTTGTAACCACTTCAAAACTTCCTAAATGCAGAATTTGTAATTCAGTCATCAACCTCCCATCGGTCGAATTACCCGTTTTCGTCACATTTCCAATCTTCAAACAAAGTTCTAAGACTGAATATTTGTTTACCCGTCCCGGATCTACTCACCACTGTTGATTTTTGTATACCGAATGTTTGGCATCCAGTTGTACGTCTACATTCGCCCAGAGTTGAAACAGAATAATTTGCTCCATCATTCAATTGGCCACATCCTTCAAAACAAAGACATTTGCTGATGGAAATCAACCAACCGCGACGAATAATACCTTTTCAGCATAATGGTGAGTTAAGAGTTTTATGACCCTAAATATAGCGCACGAAGATTGGAAAGCCAGATGGTAATATTTATCTAATCATATTCATATTATTTCCAAAAGAGTATGTCAACATCGATTGAGAAAATGACAGGCCGTTCTGTCAATATTTTGCTTTGTTTTCCTTGTTGTACAAATTATACTCTGACTAGGACAGTTCTGTTAATATTCCATTTTGTCAACCAAACTAGATTGCTCAAACGTGCATTGGCAAAATGCTTTAAGAATCAGTTTACAACAAAAGTATTGCCAGTTTCGATAAACCCTTAATTTACTCAGGCGAACTAGGTGACACCTTTGTAGACATGCCACTGCTGTCTGTATCTTGTATGTAAAGTGACAATATCAGTATTATTTGTTTCATTTTTCTTCCTTCATTGTCATCAATTTAATGCTAGCTTTTATTTGGATAACTTTTTTTAATTTTGAAAATAATGATAAATGTTGTGACAAGATTGAGGTTGCGTTTTACCCCAGTTAATTCGTATTTTAGTAACCGTTTAAAGGCGATAACTCAGATTTGAAAAAATCATCAGATACATTAATGCTATTATATCGTTTTTGAACCGTTTCAAAAATAAATCTGTCTTGTAAATAAAGACAAAGTCATTATATCGGACTTATTTTGATTATTTTTATATTTACATAAAAACATGCATTTACCTACCAACATAAGCATAACTAATCCATGTTTTGACAAAACCAATCCAAAATACATTGTCTTGATCTTCTGCGTTTTCGAGAAATTTCAAACCATTTTCAACAATGCATGATCCATCAACCCTGCAGATTACTCTTGGTTCTGCCAAGGTGCAACTAGACTCGTTCCATGTCGTTTTATCTTGTGAAATAAAAACGCCCTGATCTGAAAATTCCACAAGATTAGGCATCTAATGATCTATACTTATAATATAAATATTAACTGAAACAAGTTTTTAAAGCCGAACAAGTCTGTGCATTTAATCACGAGAATATGTGTATGTGAATAAACTGTTTATATACCTTTGTATAGCACAATATTAACAAATTGACGAAGTAAACCTTTGTTTATTGATGAGTTTTAACAATATCTGTGCACATCCGCTCGACAAAAAATCAAACTATAATGCATACGACGCACCTTAAACATTTGTACTTGTTTAATGGAAATAAAATGAGTTTGCTTAACATGTGTTAAGTAAACCTTACTTACAGAGTAAATAATTGCCTTCTTAACTTATGCTGATGGTTCATACAAAGTTAGATTTACACATATAACTAACGTGAAGAAACATAAAACTCCTCGTCCTTCTAATATAAGGAAATAACATATTTTTAATTGTTGTACTATGTTTCTTTACAAATTTTTTGACAGTAATTCAATTAATAACTACGTTTTCATCATATTAACGTTTTAATTATAGACAATTAGCTGTCTGCTTGTCCCTTTAGTTTTCACTGTACTGTTTATTGTCAGTTGCCTATCGATAGAGATATGCAGTTTTCGGTCCGTTTCGACTCTCATAAAAATTAGTATTACCATAACATTAAAAAAATAATAGTAAAATACATCTATGACGGCATGCATTACTTTCCTCACTCTGCATTATATTTCTATGATATGGTTAAAACTACAAATACGAACCTAGTTGTAGAGAAATCAAAATGTCCAAAGGGCAAAAATGACCCTATATCGCTACTCGGATTAAAAAGAACAGTGGTTTAATAAAGATGTTACTGCTTGCTAAGGAAGTAAGTAGTTGCCTAGCAATTTGATAGTTGATCATGAGGTTTGTCCTTGTAAGATGGAAATGAATAGTACTTCTAGGGAAGTCAAGACATTTTCAGCTGGATGTTCACAGGGACAATGTAAGCCGACTGTTGCTATGGAAGTCAATGGTTGCTTAACAATCAATTATCGCTATGCGTTGAGGTATATCTAAGGAAGAAAGTGGTTGCCCAGGAAGTAATTAGTTTAGAGGGAAGTCATTGGTGGTAAAGGTAGTTAGTGGTTGTTAAGATGTAATTGGTTGCTTAGGTACATGTAGTTAATGGAGGCTAAGGAAGTCATCGATGGCTATGGAATAAGAAAGTTGCTGAAATAATCTTTGGTTGTTCAGAAAATCACTAGTTGCTAAGTTCATTGGTTGCTATTGGTGAAGGTAGTTGGTAAGAAAGTCATTGCTTGCTTAGAAAGTACTTGGATGCTATGGAGGTAAATGGGCTAAACATGAAGTCATTGGATATAAAGGCAGTTATAAGTGGGTATAGAAATCATTTGCTGCGTTGTATAAAGGCTGTTGCTAAAGAAAAAGTTGCTAAGGAAGTCATTGGTTTCTTAGGAAGTCTTAAGTAAATTAGACGGTAAGTAGATGGTAGGAAATTATCGAGTTGCTCAGGTACACATCGGTTGCTATCAAATTCAATGGTTCTGAAGAAAGGCATGGGTTGGTATGACTGTGGTTGCTGCTTACGTTGTCACTTGTTGTTAAGAAAGTCATAGGTTGATATGTGTGTAGGAAGTTGCTTGGGAAATTAATGGTTGTTCAGGCATTAATTGAGTTCTAATATGGTCGTTGGTGACCACAGAAGTAAGTGGATGCTTAGTAATTCAATGATTGTCAAGGAGGTCATTGAATGCCAAGGAAGTAATTGGTTACTAAGGAAGTCATGAATTTCTAAGGGGATCATCGATTGTTAATGTCTCAATCACAATAGGCAATATTCCAACTACGTCGTCAAAAATCTGACAGGACGCAGTCAGAACTTGGTCAATGTAAAAGGAATGCAATAGGCACCGATAAGGACGTGGTATGGTCTTTATGTACGTGAAAGACCTGAGCGGATTTTGAACATGTTTAAAATAACGTAGTGACGACGTGGTCGAATCAGAAAGTAGCAAGACTTAATAAGAACGTATGAAGGACGGCATGGACGTAGTGACGGCGTAACTAAACCATAGTAGGAACTTGATTGATGTAGTGCATGCGTGGTACTGGACGAACACTATTGAATGGCGTTCTCATCGCTTTGTCTCTGGGTTGTCATTGCGTTTTTGTTACGTCATTGGAGTTCTCACCACGACCTCTCCACGCTTTAACTACGACTATTGTACGTTCGTGCCACGTTGTAGAGGACATCATTCGGTTGTTTATACATTCTTTCGGTGATTAAAGAACGAATTTGGAACATGTGAGACACAGTGAATACCTGTTAGGAACGCTGTAAGGACGTAACATGAACTTGCGTAAAGCTTTTTTTTTAATTTGATCGCGTCCTGCATTCGTCGAAATTGCCAGGACAAAGTGCGGTCTTCAATCTTCGTTTAGTGGGATGCGGGTATAAGGAAGAAAACTTTGCTATGTTGCTCGGGGCCAGCTTTGAACCAAGGGAAATGGTTTAAACTATCTTTGTAAACAGCCACTATTTTCAGAGAAAAAGATTTCCAAAGACATTACTATATATGTGTATAGAAAACCTGGAACCACCGGGGCATGGCCAGCTTTGACTGAAAGAAAATAATGTAAACAATTTTGCTAAATGTCATCTACATTAGTCTACAACCCCAAAATATCAAGGGTCTGTACCGTTTGGTTCCAGAGATGAAGATTTGAAAGATTTTACATCATCAAAACCCGGAACACCTACCGGTTTCAGAGAAGAAGGTTTTCAAAGATGTTACTTATAGAAGTATATGGGAAACTTGCTACCCGTGTGGCACAGCCTCTTTTGGCTCAAGTAACATAACTTGAAAAAAAGGTAAAATAACAACACATGAGGTTGAATACCCAAATACCAAGGGGATTGGACATGCACGTTCAGAAGGGAAGATTTTCAAAGATGTAACTATAAAGGTATGTAAAAAATCGTGATCACAGGGGCGGGCAACTGGACCCAAGATACATAATTTGACCAATCTTGGTAAAAAATCACTACATGAATTTGCCTCCTAAATACTATTGGCCTTACCCTTCGTTCGCTAAAAATATTTTTATAGGCACAATATAAGAGTCAAAACTTATTTCGCCAGGGAACAAATATTTCGCTTTTATTAATACTACTTATAAAATGGTAGCACCGCTATAATATGTTTTTTTGCCAAACATATAAAAACACATAGTATACATATTTATTTGCTATGATGTTTATTCGTTCAATAATATGTTTTGTATACTCATCGCGACAAATTGAAATACGACATTGCGCAATGTAGTATGCCACGAGGATTTTTATATTAGGCAAACTATGCTATGAATCACCTCGATCTACCTATCTTACCCATGATAGACTATCTTTGAGGGACGTTTCTTACCGAATGTACTAACTAATGCCGATTATGTTTATCATTCGAAAACGCTAGAAATCTAGACTGCGTCTTTTTCACAGTATTTACAATACCTTTTAACTAATATTGACGTCACTTCTGTATTCAACTTTAAAAAAGCACTTTTTCAATTAATACTTCTCGTGTAATTTCGTTCAAAGATATAAGTAGGGTCAGAAAATTAGAACTTATGATGGTCTGCATCACAGTTAGAAATACATTTAGCGACATAGTTTCAAACTTTACAGACGTTTAGAACACTTACCATAGTCATGTGTAAAAGTTAATTTCCCTTTAAGAGAAAATTTTAAACCACTGTTAATATACACAATCGATATTGAAATCGTAATTGAAATAAAACATAACTAGTGGTTTTCTCTCGATATGTTTAATTTAAATAACCAGGAATGTGGTAGCAATAACTATTCTTCACATTTTCTAAATAAAAATTGCCTTATGTACACATTTTACAACATGTCGTGTTTCAATACTGTTCTTTTGTTTGCTTTTATATTTTAATAATCGCAGTACATTATAGGCCGTAAGGTCAATTATAATGTATATTTAAAGCTAATGATCTTTATACATTGAGAATGAGTTTTTGGTAAACAGACATAATCATAAAACGATGTTTATGCTGAAAACATTTGTTTATGTTTGAATTTTTCGATTATATTGATAAATATATCTATACAAGGTGATTCTGAAGTTGAACTGGTATTATATTGAAATAGCACAGTACCTTTGCAAATTACTCCCAAATAATACAAAATGGTCACAATTACACATTTCAATGGATTCATTTTGTGTTACTTTATATCACTAGTCTTATAACTTCATTCAGGGCGTTGAAAACCTGATATCGCTCTGTCAGGTAAAATCCTATTATTGTGATATTTAAACTTCCGTGTTGTGTGCAATCGTTTACTACTAAACTTGCATACATTGGAGAGACCTAGAGCGAAACGGTTTATTTGTTTTGTGTCACTTAAATTTGTTTTATTTTCGCATTAAATTTGGGTTCTTTACAGTACTGCGTTTCTATTCACGATATCACAGTATTTTGGAAGAAATACATAAGATGGGTTTGAATTTCCCCAAAACAAAACTATCTCTTAAAGCGATTAGGTAGGGGCGATTAGTAGGGTTATATTAACATCTTAAATGTGACTTAAATACATTACAATGATGAAAATATGACTTTTACCGAGATATGATTCACCAAATAGTAGGTTGGAGCGCTTAAAACCTGGTTTCTATAGGTTGTTTGCATTGGTATAGATCACTGTATTGGAAATGCAAGTAGTCTGCTGTTTCCAATCGAACCAAGCAAACGTTCACCTAGAATGAAATGCATTTGCAGACAAAAAATGCATAAACAAATCAGCACGGTTATAATAACTTCGAAATAGTTGTCAACAAAAGTCATTATAGATTGCTTGGAAACAAGACAGTTAAAATCTGGGATACGCATGGTCCCCTTTAACGGTGTTCATCTTTTCAGTGACTTTTTCGAAAAATTGTTTCACTAGATTCACAGATATGTATACATATATTTTTATCATCATAAAAGCACAATTCATTTTGTATTTATAACTCTCAACTTTACTATTATTTATATTTATGATTTACTAAAAATACCGTGTCGATATATATATATATATATATATATATATATATATATATATATATATATATATATATATATATATATATATATATATATAACTAAAATGAACAACAAAACACACCAATATATATATAAACACACCAAAAAACCATAGTCCTTCATCGGCAAAATAATGTTTTTTACCTTTATATCATCTTCTTTAGTCATATCACAATGGATGAAAAATTGTTCCGCGCTGGTCATCGTCTTGCCAGTTTTGACAGTCGTTATTATTACAACATTTAGTAAAAGCAATATTGTCATAAGGGATTTTGACAAGTTTAAGAGGGCATTTTGTTTGTAATTCAGCGGTGTCTAAAATAAATACACAAAGCATCTACAGGGACAAGCTCAGAAGCTAAAAAAACGATATCCCTATTAAACGGCTCAATGTCAATACTTTACGAATTCTTCACGAGAGACACACAGCGTACAAAAAACAGACCAAAGACAAGACAAAACAACACATACAGTGGACGTGGACAAATCAAACAACACAAACATATCACACAAAAAAGAACCACAACATACCACAGATATTGGAACTAACGACTTGGAACGGTCAGTAAAGCCATAAATTGCTTATCCTCAATAACCCAGATGACAACCTTTCCGCCATGCTCCCCTACAAATACACAACAAAATATGTTTCGGAGCATAAAACATTTAAATAAGTACAATTCAACTCTTTGTAAATGTGTGTCCGTCCATTTTGTCTTGCTACTGATATTTGTGTATCTATTGCATTATATTTTTCGTTAACATAAGATAAAACCTCAATAAAATGAGGGTTTAGCTCATTCACAGGTTGTCTTGTTCGGAGGAGTGATAGGCCTTTTTTATTTACATAAGTTCGTTTATCAACTTTAACTGAAATTTGTCGATTGAACTTTTGGAACTCTTCGTCATACATATAACATTGGGGAAGTTCAAATGTTTACACTTTTAAAAAGTTTTTTTTTTTAGTTTTTTAGTCAGTTTTAAGGTACTTTATCGTGGGATAAAATATACTAAGTATATCCTTGGCTACATGCTATGGTGTGTTAATAAGTAGAACAGATTCTACAAACGAATATTTTATCAGGGAATTGTTTGATTCCGAAAGGAAAAGTCCTATTCTTGTAACATATATTGTTTGAATGCAGACGATGTTTTAACTGAAATCGACATTTATTTATTTATTTATTTATTTATTTATTTATTATTTTTTTTTTTTTTTAAATTGAAATAATTGGATGTGAATGCTCCAGATAAAATATTAGCCAGTCATTATAATAATCATTGTCCTTCCTTCTTTTCCAGTGTATGTGTGCGCGCGCGGGAGCGTGCGCGTACGTACGCACGTGTGTGTGTGTGTGCGTGCGTGCGTGCGTGCGTGCGCGTGCGTGCGTGCGTGCGTGCGTGCGTGTTTGTGTGTGAGTGTGTTTATGGTCCGAGTTAAAGAATATAACACACCTTCATTTAAACAACGTGTTGGCCGTATGCCCCCGAACACCTCTAGCAAACCGGGCCTGTACATCAATTATGGTCTTGCTACGTCCATGTACACAAACAACTGGACTATTTTGATTTGTGTGTGTGTTGCTTCTTCGAATGTCTTGTGGCGTTGCCTTAAAAACCGTGATTGTTTTATTCCTGGTAAAATAATTTTTCCTAAAAACGGATGGTAACGCAAATCTCGAATTCATTCAACATCTAAGAATGTTTATGACCTTTAAATGACAGCCTTAACATACAAACACTTTAACAATTCCACGTCCAATTCCGTTACATCCACCTGTTACTATGACAATTTTATCCTTAAAACGTCCAACAGAGGCCATTATATTTTTTTAAAGTGTTGCAGAACTGAACTGGCGGCAAACAGAATGGGTGCGAAATGTATGCTGGTTTGATTGTAGATAAAGTTCATGCAGGCAACGCGAGCGAGGCGCTTGTCGAAAGCAACAAATAGATAACTTTACTTGTGCTGGTTAAATATAAAATAAGTTAAACGGTATACCTAGATTAACTTGACTCGGTCAATGAGAGCCAGCATTGGTAAGAAATTGTAAGATGCAAACGACAAATGTTCAGCGCAAAATAATTTTAAACACTGATAATTAAGTGTATTTAGGTATAATTCCAATATACGATGTCTACCGCTGACCAAACTACATCCGATTTTGTTCATAAATAACAATCATGACGGAATAAAGAAATTAATCGAACTTACTTATAACAAAATAGTATTAACTAATTCAGCAATTGGCATTCAAAAATAATGCAGTAGTAACCAACTGAGGAACCAGAATTAAATCATTTTTCTCGTATAGTATGTTATATGTTTAAAAATGATTGTGATTTAATAATGCTTCATACTAAAACGGATCCAAATATATTTTGTACAGAAAAAAAATAATATTCTTCAAAATTGTTGAACCGGAAATGTTGATCAAAATGTACATGTTAAATAATATATAACTCATTGGCTGTAAGCTTAACCCTGTAGTAAAATACAGTTATTCGTCTTCTATATCTCAAATGTGACCTGTAGGTGGAATGAGTTTTACACGGTCTTGCAATGCATATAATATGTCTTTGAAATGCTTTCAAAGGTTTCATCCAGATAGTTTACCTATTTAACGAGAAGTATACAAACATCTCCGTCGCAGTGGCGAAATCGGAGGAATAGCGACACTTTTGGACGGGGCTAGCTTTATATTATTATCTTAACAATATTGTCCAATATTCAGTAACACCGCGTAAATGTAGGTTAAGAAAACTAAGGGTCAGATATATATATGCCAACTTTTAACGAAATCTTGCCCTTGGAGTTAGCATACTTCTATGATACAGTATATATATGCATTCGTGCATTTTTGGTGCGAGTACCTTCAATTTGTTACTGTCATCCTATTAAGGACAGCATCGCTGCAAGTCTTTCTTACCAATAGATAACATTAATAATCATTTTAATATTGACAAAATTTGTTCCACTGCTGAAAACTTCCAGCGCAAATATGTGTTTGTCTTCACACCCTTCCCTTCCATCAGATAATAAAGAAGTTGTGAAACCCATAGCGTACGTGTACTGGTACGTGCAGCTTAAAGTTAGTGTAAACCCCACGTGTACATGTACATTTAGTTTTATTTAGACGCCACTTGTACTGGTACGTGTAGCAATACGTACGTGTAGACCCAAAATAGACTCGAAGCTTAACGTAAATGTAGTCCCAACGTATACGTGTACTCGTACGTGTAACTTAACGTACATATAGACCCCACTGGTATGTGTACTTCTACCTGTAACTTAACGTACATATAGACCCCACTGGTTCGTGTACTTCTACCTGTAACTTAACGTACATATAGACCTCACTGGTATGTGTACTTCTACGTGTAGCTTAACATACATATTAACCCCACTGGTATGTGTACTTCTACCTGTAGCTTAACGTACATATAGACCCCACTGGTACATGTACTTGTAGCTTAAAGTACATATAGACCCCACTGGTACGTGTACTTATACGTGAAGCTTAACGCACATATAGACCCCACTGGTACGTGTACTTCTACATGTAGCTTAATGTACATATGGACCCCCATGGGTATGAGTACTTATTTCAACGTTGAAACAATGTTGTGTGCCTGCTGGGTTAACGTACATGTAGACATCACGTGTATGTGTTCTGGTACCTGTAGATTAACATATATGAAAATATGACGTGTACATGTACTTGTCTATGTATTTTAATGTACATGTTATCCCATTGTGCAAGTGTACGGGTACGTGTAGCTTAATGTAAATGTAGACACCACGTGTACGTGTACGAGTACGTACGTTGCTTGACCTACATTTGAAACCCGTGTGCAAGTGTACTGATAAGTGTAGCTTGACGGGCATGTAAACATTGTAGTAGAGTTTGAAATTCGAATTGATCATTTACGTGTACAGTGTACACGCCTGGATGGCTTTGTGTACAAGAGATAAACCACATATACACGTAGCGGTTCACAAGCTTTCTACCGTAGTGCGTCATTGACATTATAACCCAAAGGGCCTGATTTCAAATCATCAACACTGCAAAATGATTGAATATAGTGCACAACATATGAAATTATCTATACTATAATAGAGGAGTTAATAACCCCCACCCCCCACCCCTACCCCCCCCAAAAAAAAAAACATGCAAAAAAACCTTCAATAATGACAGATGATGGCGAATTATTAAATTAGCGTATTTTGTTTGAAAAAAAGTCTTGCAAGATTAAGGGCTCGTCGCCGTCTTCCGATGGGTGTTGTGACGTACACAACCAAGGCCATTTGGTGTTCATGGGTTAATAATAATAGTAGCGGAGAATGACCTAATAATGCTAAACTTTTAACACCACTTAATATTTGCCACTCGATAACATCAGCACTTATTTTGCAGTAGACATGGTTACATTAACTTGTTTTGTTTATTTATATTGGAAAGACATGAACTTACATTAATATAATTAATTGGAGTTCAAAAAATATGTTATGCGAGAGTTGTTATTGAACAAATTAAGCGTTTCGTGTGACACACGACTGCATATATACATGCGTATAATTATATTATGTACCAAGTAAAGAAATGTCTGCACCACCAGTTTAAACTGACGAAGGTCGAACTCGATCAAGAAAGTCATCCAATATAGAGACATACTCTTCGCGCTTTTTATTGACTGTTCCCTATGAAGGTGTGAATATCAACTTAATCTTAACCCAGAGTTCACCAATGTAACAAATCAGTACACTGCACGATCATGATAACTCATTTGAACAACCTGACCTTGTTAGTGTTTGTTTGTGACTTATCGGTGAGCATGAACTTAAGCAAGAGTTTATCTTCTAATCGCGTCTACAGCAAAGAGTTTATAACCTTGTTGAACGTTATCTATTTTACAACCATTATGAAGGGATTTCATTAACTTTATATGCAGTCAGTCCCGTTGGAACAATGTTGCGCGAGAATGTTGATTTGTGTTGTGGGGGGAACCGGTATGCCCGGAGAAAACCCATAGGCCGGGACTGGAATCCTTGATACCGTTGTGAGAAGCGAGTGCGCTAAAAGCCTCACTTACCGTACATCCTTCTATTATTCGACGCGTCCGCAATCAAATGCGCTTGATGATTATCATTATTTTTCCGTTTATGACTGTACTCCAACATCGAAAACTGTGCGAGGAAGCATTTCAGGATTTCAATACTTGATGTCCTTTTATTGTTAGTGTCACAATCCTTTGAAGGGTAAAACCTATATCTTGAATGGTACATGTTTTGGTATATTAAGGAGTTGAGAAGATCTTACGAATGGTTTACAAGATGACCTAGCGTATTTGTATTTGTCTTTTCTGTATTGTTTTCTAAAAATGCCTTGCAAATGAGAATCAGTGGGTAGTGTATAAAAATGCTAATTAAAAAGACATAAAAGCAAAGGATCAAAATTGGCATACAATTGGGAGATTAAATGACGCCAATGCAAACCACGATTGTTCAGAAACGGTTAAAATATTTGCGATAGCCGAGGCATTAATACGCAAATCGGACATTTTGTTGGAACAACATGTACACTAATCATTGCGGTAACACTCACTACTCACGTGATCTTTTGACGTTCGTATCGTCTCGATATGATACAATAGGGGTATACTGAAGTCAGATGTTCTGCGTAAGAATAGGTAATTTTCAGTCGTGGTTTTGTTGGCATCGAACCAAACATCGAACACATTTGCCCGGACAATGGACACTTTTGATTTTAATGTGATTCTGATCTGTAACCATGCAGCTTTAAAAGGCCCGTTTATAAATTAAAACCTGGCTTTACCAATACTGCGCTTACTTCTATGGCGTCCTGACATTGCTCTTGCTATTGTCATTATCGTCTTCTTATCTCGTATCTACGATTTTGGTTGATGGCCAGCAGAGCCTTTATCTGCATGTATTGCACTATTTGAAAATGGCCTCTGTAGGACGTTTTCAGGATAAAGTTGTCATAGTTACGGGTGGATGCAATGGCATGGGAAAAGGAATTGTTACGGTGTTTCGTAAGTACAAGTTTCGTCAAGGGGACGGGTTTTATGTTGGCAACACTTTTTTATAGCTTTGCTAAAATTTATTGTTATTTGCCCTGAATCATAAATCAGAATCGATTGGCAAATAAATAAAACTAAACCCGTGTGCTGTCACTTTTTCATTTTATAATTTTCTTGAACCGGATAACAATTTTACCTTTTTATATAAATAGATATACTAGTATAATATATGGATAGGCATGTTTATAATTTCAAGGAACTTGAAGGTTTAAAATGGCAAGAAAAGTCAACACCACAAAGTAGGTCAGGCTAAAGTTGTTGTGGGGATTTTCTAGTTTTTGTCGTCCGTATCCCTTACTTACGCCAACAAAATAAATCATGTTCTGGTGTAAGGGCGTTGTAATTTGTTATACATGTCATTGTGTAATTTAAGGTGAAAATGGCGGAAAGGTTGTTATCTGGGATATTGATGGTAAGTTGGGCAAAACATTTGTCATGTTGAATGAATAAATCAATGGTTGTAATTTATCCGCACGTTAGTAATTGAACGGCAAATATGTTCTTTGTAAACGTTCTGCTATAGGAGCCAAATGAATAAAAGAACACATAGAGAAATATATCAAACATAGTACAGGGGCTAATAAGCTATATACCGTTGTCAACATACTACTTTATATTATGCGTTGCAGACGAGACCGGGAAATCAATGACCAGCGATGTACAGTTCTTCATCCACTGTGACATGACGAAAGAAAAAGACATTAAGGTACCATTCTAATGCATCAGAGGTTTGAAAATGATAAGTCTTCTCATAGCATAATCACTCGGTTGAAAGAGAATGTGAGGTACCAGATATACAGTATGTCCACTGCATCGTGCCTTTCCTACTTATGTTGAAAGTTGAACACTGGTGACCTGATATTACGAGTTTGGTATAATTTTAAATTTTAGGTATTGCTGAATGATAACTTATATGTAAAATCATAAACGGAAACACACTATAAACAAAAGCAATTCTGCTTATGTTTTTGTTCTTCAAGTCATATTCATTCTCATTCATCAGATGTTTGACAATGATACATCTAATTTGTAATACGCATAGTATCACCACACTGGTGCACAACTTGGCAATATTAATAAAATCATTATAGCAAATAAGGTGTTTTGTAATATATTTAGTTATTGCATGTAAGTATTTATTCTTTACTCTGAAAACCCTTTCAAATGACACCAAAATAATATTTTGTCACGAGGCATAAATGGTTTATCGGATACGTTACAGTGAGAATTCCATAATCAAACATCAACCGTTTCATCATAACGTTACCGGGTTAAAGAAACGGTGCTAAAGAAGCGTATTTGGTAGAACTCGTTCGTGTTAACAAAGCAAGTAAACTTTAGAATTAAGCATTGGCTTGTATGATTATTATAATTATTTCACTATCACTCAGTGTATCCACTAGCTGATCAACCAACCCCATCCCTTTCCCCTAAAATCTGCCAAGTTTATATTTTATATGTCAATATAGGAGTAAAAAGTAATAAAATACGCCCCAAATGCTCCATTTCGGACTAGAAATCGATAAAAAAAATCTCAAAACCCCCTGCCAACACATTAAACCAAATGCATTTTGGTTTCGGAGGGACGCAAGGCAAAAGATTACATCCAGTCTAACGTAAAATCCTGGATCCACCCCTGGTATATCTGTTATATTTATGATCATATTATATATGTAATACAAGTAATCAAACAGCTTTGAAAACACTTTCCAGAGTGCGGTCGAGCAAACAGTGACAAAGTATGGCAGTGTCCACTGCCTCGTAAACAACGCTGGATGGCGTAAGTGGCTGCTAATGTTGACGTTACGTTTTGTGTTCATGTAAAATAATGATGAAATTCGATTATTGTTCTGAATATCTACATGCAACTCGTGGCGTGAGTAATGTATGTAATATTTGACAGGTTTAACCGGTCATTTTTGTCACGCTATTTTTAGCGACACGAAAGAATTTCCTAGGATTCACACCGTACTAGCATGAAACGGAATCAGAAAACGACATTATGGTGATACGGATTTTTCAATACGTCGTGCTGTAATTTTACTGTTGGATATGTAAAGAAAATTTATAGCCATATAATAAAGCATTTTATAAAGTAATAACAACAATGATATCTTACGAATACCGACAACATTTTGTTCAATGACTGTTAAAACGAAATATACGTCAAAATGTTAAACTTTCCGAACACTCCTCGTATATCCGTACGTGGAATGAGGAATTAGATATGCTCCATTGACAGTGTACATAAACAATACAACGTTCAAGTAATAGACCTTTCAGATCTTGGATGTAACTCACTATACATCTGTAACAGTATTTGAAACCCTTAAAGGTCGATTTTTTTGTCCGCAATTTGTTTTGTTTATTTTCACATAATTTCCAACTAAGCTAAAGGTTTAGTTTAGTTGAAATCCAAATCAAGACGCTGGTCCTAATAATTCCACCGTGTTGAGCTTGACTAGAGGATCAGATAGGCAGCTTGTTTATTGGAAGCCTGATTCTCAGATAAATGTTAATATTCATAAGACACTATTTAGAAGGGCCTATGGACTTGGGATATATTGTTAGCGTCTTGTAATATGTGCATGAGTTCTGCCATTTCGTTTGAACACCAACAAATCAGCACACCAAAAAGTAGTCACCATAAGACACTGTACATGATAGCGGTTAGGTCATTGTCTCGTAGCGCATTTAAACGGAAAATCAACATTAATATTATAACTGTGTAAAGTATTGATTTATTTTCAGACCCACCTAACCACACCATAGACGAGTATTCAGCTGATGAAATGCGCAAGCTCATGGACCTTAACTTTGTCGCATATTTTCTAGCTGCAAAGGTAATACTAGAGTTAAAACAAAAAGCTTCTCAACTTAGAATTTGCTTACCATGGATAACATATAACATACATTTGTATCAGGGCTTCGAGGAAATCATTCCTTTAAAACTGCACTAATCAGACTAACTAATGATTGCTAATGGCAAGTTTATTTCTTGATTTCAGAAAAGCCTTTGATATAGATGTCTTGATATTCTACTTCGTTAGACGAAATTATATCACTTCTCTAAACAAGCGATACAATTATTGAACCAACACCTTCTCAAACAAGGGCTGTCGTAAGACAGCGCGCTCGACTACGCCGCTTTGACTTAGAAGTGAAAACAATAATGATTTATATATGCCTGTCAAAAGCAATAAAAATATCAAATCAAAAAGTAAACAGTAACAGGGGCCCAAAACACAATGTCATTAAAAGTCCCTATAAACTCTTTATATATACCAAGTTTGCTCGCAATATGTTGACACCTAAGTTACTCAATACTAACCATTTTTCTTTTAATAGTAACTTTGACCTTGATCATGTTCCTAGGGGCCTCAAACGCAATCCCATGAACAGTCTCCATAAACTCTTCCTATATACCAAGTTTGGTCACAATGTGTCAAACCGAGCTAAAATTATTTGATACATCAAGTGATTTTGACACTGCCCTCCCACTAGCCCGCCCAAAGAATGATGCAAGTCATTCGAATAACTTGTTTTGCCTTTGTGAAAACCTGTTAAAGAATATAAAATTGTGCCTGTCAAAAAAATAAAAAGTGAATCAAGGGCCATAATTTGTATTTAGGGTTTAAATGGAGTTATTTAACCTTATTGTAAGAAGGTCGTTATCAATTGTGCCAAGTGTCAATTCAATTGAATGAAAGGTATAGAAGTTATTAATAAATATCCCAACCTGCCCTGAAACTTTAACCTAAGTTCCAAAGTCAATCGGGGGTTATAATTTGTCTAAATGATAATATGGAGTTATCTAACCTTATTGTGTGATGGCCTTGAACAACTGTGTGAAGTATGAAACAAATTGAATGAAGGGTATTTATGGGGCGAGTAGTATAGCCCTTCTTATATTTCGAATAACCGAGCTAAAAATAGCAAAAAAATAAAAAGTTGGAAAGATACAATCATTAATATTGTATATTAAAAGTTGAGTGCCCCAAGCTCCATACTCGGTCGTTACTATTTATTTGTTAATCAATAATATAAACCTCTATTTATTAAACTCTGCAACACAATAACATGTAGATGACACCACTCGGTATGTTAATGGTAACAAATAAATTGAAGATGAAATCTAAACCAATTTTTCAAGCATCATGATTTGGTGTTCTATAAATCAAAACTGTTGTCGTATTCTGTACGCTAAAGATCGTTTTCTTGCAGTACACACTTCCTTTTCTACGGAAGACAAAAGGGACCATCGTCAACATTGCCAGCACAGCTGGCACGTATGGTGCACGCCTTGCAACAGCCTATTGTGCTTCAAAGGTTAGTATGTTTTTAACATATACTGGTTTATTTTGTTTGCATTTTTCGATGAGGATTAAAACTTTAAAGATAATAAAATTCACACATGCATTATGTATCTTTCTTTTTCTTCTCATTTCTTTAGATGAAAAGCATGATAATAGTTTTGATTATGATTTTGATGCCTATATCAATGTATAACGTTGGTAATTTATATTTCCTTGTTTATATCAAAGATTAAAATACAAACGTTCTACGTGACATTAAATAAAGAAGCAGATAGAACTCTTTCACACTTATTTCTCGAATGTTCTTAACATAACATTGGGGAAGGTAATAACTCACGTATGGACCTTATAGATCAAATAAGGAATTCTTTTTATTGAAGTCTTCAATCTAGGTGTTTATTGTTTCATTTTATTTCTATACTTTGCAGGCGGCTATATCTGGATTTACTCGTGCACTGGCTCTGGACGAGGCGTTGAACGGGGTGAGGGTGAACGCGTGAGTATATACTGAAACACCGGACCCGCGTTTCAAAAACCGTTAATTTTATGTATTATTGTTCTGCTTCTCAAATCCCGTGAACTTCATGTCATTGGGTTTTCTTTGAAAGAAAAGATGTAAAACAATGCAGTCATCCGTTACAAGTAGTTCGAAAAGCTATTTCCTAGCCTGTTTGAAATGCCTGTTTTATGTTTGTTAGTTGTTACTTTTTCAGATTCATGACTCCAAGTTATTTCATCAAAACTCACGAATACATGACAAAAACAGCAAAAGAAGATTTATCGTATACATATTTAGGTATTGCGATATAAGACATATCAATACATGGAATATATATTCACACAGCCACGACGGTCACTTAGCTCTATCTTATACCAGCTTCCACTTTCAATGGTAGTCAAATAAGATTATCTTTAAGTCACATGCATGTTTCCGTTACTTTGCTATATTTTTGTGCGAGCAGACCTTATAGAGTATTAACATGAGCACAATGATAAGGCAATCATCTTGTTGCAATATGTGACGTTTAAACAGACTTAATGTTTTTAAAGTAACGACCAAAGACCTATATGGAAATGTGCACTAGAACTATACTAAATATCACAAAATCTTCCAACGAAGACAGTGTAACGTGCCGTCTGTATGTTCAATCGGTGTCGTAGAGCCTATATGGATCGCTCTTATATACATTTTCCTCAGGCTACTTTGCCTTATGATTAAAACAAATGATTCGAAAAATGATTGGTGAGTTAAAACATATCAACCAAATAATAAGGGTTCAAAGATTATGCACTGGTTTATATAAAGTTCAGTCACTTTAATGATGAATGGCTTTCTCTTACGGGAGCTTGTTTATTGGCGATGCAAAATACCTTAACCTTTGTCAGCGCGCAGATCGCAATGCTCTGTGGCAAACGCAGTTGTCAGTATGAGGCTTATTAGAGTTTCTAGCCACCAGCTCCGTTCACCACTTCCAGACTAGATCGCAATGCTCTAATTATCTGGCTACTTGAACAGGAACGCTAGATAATCCTATAGATGTCAAGTTCCTGGTGCCTTTTTATCCCACAGATCGCAATGCCCTGTGTTCAATTATAAACAGCCAGAAGGTCAAGACTCTAATTATTTGCATTCAAAAGACTATTTCCGGTTTACTGTTTGAAGTTACCTCGACGGCGGTCAAACACAGAATGAATATTTTAGCTCAGCGACGCGCTTATATACTCAACGGACGGACGAGTTCATTATTAAGATGGATAAAACGGGTATATTCCACTTTGCAAAAACATGAAGGGAGACAGCTTTATTTTTATTTATACTCTTTATGAAAACCACTCCCGGTTAATTTATAATGTTTAACATGATTTCTTTAATTATTATTGTCGCTAATAAACTATTTGTATGGAATAAATAAGTCTAAAATGTAAAACTAACCTTTGAGATACACCGCCAGACATTTAACTTTGTAAGTGCAAATGGCTAATTTATAACAAAGGGCGGTAATCGTGCAACTATGTTGTTACACTACAACAGTCCGCACTGGTTAATACATCATCATACAAACATTCATATTGTGTCCATCGTAAATCGTAATGTGTAAGTCATGGTATGACTGATCACAATACACTTTTAGGAATTCATATGATAAAGAATCAGTAACATTTGAACTATTGTATTATCTCTTATGTTCATGTTTCTATTTTTCCTTACACATTAATTGGTCTTACAAATTGTTTAGCGGTTGTATTACACTGAGTTACCGTGACCACCGACTAACATAGAACAAATTAGGGATGCAAAAAAAATAGCAATCTTGATATTCGAATATTCGGTAATTCTTACGGTCGAATATTCCCAAAATACATATTTTAAAAGATGTAGTAAACTACTATTATTATTCGCTAAACTAATAGCCGGGGTAATTTTATACCGTAATTTGTTCTAGCCAGTACGCACGGCGGACCCTGATTTCCCCAAATTAGTTTTAGAAAATCTCCATATTCAGGAAGAAATAAGCAATACATTATAAACAACAAACAACAATATCGAATAATTTCAATTCCGCCGCCTTTATATTTGTAAACGATGTGAAATTAGATGGATTCCTAGTCAAATAGCGTTTTGCGCCAATGGAGTCTTTTCGTAGGACGTGCAACCTCGTTTTGTGATTGACCTCTAAATTGACTAAATATAACTATGGAAAACCCAAACCAACTCGGGAAATAGTAAAATAATAAAACGAAAATATATGTGGATATGGATCATATAGTGTACAACAATAGAGGAAATATATCCTAAAACGCTATATTATACATTTACATTTTAAAGCACGAACATTGTATCGAAGCTTGGAAAATAGTTTAAAGCACATATATGTTACAACATAATTGTAGCACATGGCATTCATATTATCACGGCGATTTGAGCTACGTTGCATAGCTTAATTTGCAGCCAAGACAACACATTGGTGTTAAAGCCGATTTCTACCCAGATGTTGTAAAAGTAGGGGGACTTTTTATAGTACCCGACGATAAGTCCCTAAATGACATAAGACGTGTGTGTATTGTCATTACATTCACACCCCTGGCATTAGGAGCCAATCGTTATAAAAAACAAGACAAACGAACTTCATAAACAACAATAGTGTTGTAGGCAAAAGGTTTTTTTATTCTGTTTATTGAACTTTTTTTCGAATATTCGAATACCGATTTTGACATTCGAATACCAAACGTTTGATCGAATATTCGAATATTCGTTTGCATCCCTAGAACAAATACTACTTAATCGCCTTGTACACCTTTCATAAAAGGCCACTCTGTCCCTCTGAGATATGTTTTGTTGTACATTTTATATTATCATTTTCAGTCGCATTTTGCGTAAAGTTGAATGCCTTGATGAATACAATGTTTCACATTGTCCATTTCTCCAGGGTGGTGCCGGGATCAACCAATACGCCTCTGTTGCATTCATTCGTCCACTCAGAAGACGACAAGCGGGAAATGGAAGACATGTCGGTAGTATAATTCTATTCAATTACAAAGCATCATTAATAACATATTTTTCTATAATGTTGACTAACCTAATGGGTTGCCCGGAACAACAAACACTTCAGCAGAAGGCAGAAAAAACATATTTTATATTCCACTCGTTCAAAGAAAAGCTTGAAACAAAATAGCGGCACCCGACCAACCGATTGAAGAGAGAGGAATCTATGGACACATTTGAATCGATTCGAAGATGGACAATACTGCGTTAGACTTGATTGGTAGTCATCAAACTAGTGCGTTAAATTTAAAAATGGGAGGTTTACCATTGCCCTTGCATTTTAACATATTCGACAATAAGAACATTTAACCTTTAAGTTATATCAGTTAACTGTTCTACTCATTAAGCTCCTTCTTTTGAAAAAGAAATCCGCTAGCACTGTGGTCATTTTTTTTAAATCCAATAGCAATGTGGTTGACCATATTTCCAGGTTTTGCGACGTCTCGGTGAACCGGAGGAGATAGGTCACGTGTGCTTGTTCCTTGCCACTGACGCCACATTTGTAATAGGTACATGAAAATTAACTCATTGTAAAAGGTGTTCATGGTTTATGTATGGTTCTTTTTGGCAATTTTGTTCTGCTCAATTCAGAGTGAGAAAACGAGCAACGATACATTCGTATGTGTATAATCTCATAACATACAATTTGAAACTCATCACAGCCAAGATTTACCAATATTGCAGTGAAGCATCTCAATATATTACCTCTTAAAAAGCGAACTGTTAACACCATCGGATCTGATTCAATCATTCAGACACGCTTATTATTCCTTAAGAGTTTTGCTAATGGACTTGTCCCTGTACTTGAAAAAACATGAGATATCAGTGCCAGCACTAAACCAGTTTTTTATTGTTTTATAGTTTTACTAAACCGTTCATTGGTCGTCGGGCTGTGCACAGTCTATGTCGAAGGTTAATTGTTAACTTAAGCAAAACTATCAACTTAAAGGTATGTTATTGAGACGCTGCAAAATATGTCAACGAATACAATTCAAATACATTGTTTTCTTTTGATATAATCATAGGTCAGAAAGAACACCAAAGCTTAATATGAGCTCACTGTAACACATATAATTATGCTTCCAACATTGATTGAAATCGACCAAGATTGTTTTATAAACGTTGCAGGCCAGGAAATCCATAGCACGGGCGGAATGGGCGTTGGCGAGCTTTACCAGTATAGGAAGTGAGGATGGTTATCAGAAAGCGGTCACAGCATGTTAATGATTGCCGCTGATATCAAGCCGTTATCGACTGTTATTTGGGAGGGGACGTTGTTTTGTTATCGATTACATTCAGTGAAGAAAAATTGTTAAACTACAATGGGATATGATTAAACTAGAGGTACAATTCTGAAGACTGCCTTGACACGGGAAAATATTACTTTTTTGTTGTAGTTTTTTTAATATGCCATAACAATTATATTAATGTTTATATGGTTAAACCAATAAAAAGAAACTTGAAATACTATTGTTTGCATTATTTAGTTTAAGGCCCCAGGTAATAGGGTACTTAGAAATATAATGAGGCCGTTTGCATGTCCCTCAATGTTGAGATGTATGGGTCCTCATGAATATGATGTGGCCGTTTGCGTGTCCCTCTATGTTGAGATCTAGGGGTCCTGAGGTAAATGCTCATTAAAGTATAAAACAGATGTTTTATGGTTATAACAGAGGCAAATTGAAAAACTTTCACTTCGAATATACATGTTATCAATATTTAATTAATTAATTTAAGTTTAAAACCGAATAATACACAGTGTTTTTCTTTATATAAAAATTAGGGATGGCAATGAGTACCCGAGAACTCGATCAATCGTCCGAGTACCAAATCACTACTCGGGTACTCGAACAAAATATGTTTTTTTATAAAATTCACGAAATACACGATTTACAGACGTAAGTATCAGATCTGGTGCGTTTCCAAAAAGTCAATTTACGGTCCCTCTAATCCCCGCTGTTCATAATCGACTCTTATAAATTAGTTGACAGTTGTTGTGAGAGTCTCAAACTGTCAACAAAGGGCCCTAATTTGCAAATAGCACTGGTGTCAATTAGCGATGTTTTGATAGCGGTACATCTAATACACCATTGTAATGTTTACCAAATAAAGAGTTTTCACAAAACAATGGATGTGGACGCGCGAATTAGTATAAAACGACTAATGAATCCTGAATGGGCGTGTTTTTTTTTTGCAATGACTATCACAAATTGATTGGTAGATAACTTAATTCAGGAATTATACATATTTATGAGGTAAACAACAATAGTTCAGTATGAAAAACTGTCATTTTAAATATTATTTCGTAGAGTTAACAACAAACATCGATGCTCGATTATGATCCGAGTTTTTCTTTCGATTTATATTTTAGTACATATGAATGTATAAAATAAAATGAAAAGGACACATTAAAAGCATGAAACAACATTTGTTTTCTTTTAATTAATATTTCTGTGAAGGCCCATAATGACAGTCTTATTTAAAGATAAAATTGGCCAATATTACGACCAACGCACAAAGTACATGAACGATACATGTATATACGAACTTGTATTTCCTGAAAACCGATTCAAGTTATCCGCGTAATCGAGTACACGAGAACTCGATCGGAAGATTGTCCGAGCACTCGAGTACCAATTTTACTACACGTTGCCATCCCTAATAAAAAAGTAAAAAAAAATACAACATATAAATGAGGGAATTGTAAGTACCTATTCATATTTTTGTTAAACCAACCAAACGTCATACATTTATTCAAATGTAAGAATGAATAAAGAAGTATTTTGTCTGTTTTTCTCTGTTTAGTGAATACTTCATTTATATTTTCAATAAATTACAACTTAAATTGATTTCAAGTAAAACATTTAGCATGGTTCAAAATGGTTTCTAGCAACGTTGGCACACCATTTAATTAGGATATCAAAAATGGTTCCTCCAACATGACCAAAGTTTCATTTCGATATGGTGGTTTTGATTAAGACCTTGACAGTGAAACCAAGGCTACATAAAATATGACACAGTACGTTGAGTACCTGGACATATTGAAACCAAGGCTTTTAAGATACTGACTTAGGCATGTTTTCAAGGCATTGACAACAGTGACACAGTACCTAGACATGTTGACACCAAGGCAATGACAACATGAACAACGCATCTCGGCATGTTAAAAACAAGGCTATGATAACATAACAAAGTACCTAGTCACCTACATTGTAGTTTAATATATTAAAACCAAGTCTCAAACACAATATCTAGACATGTTAAAGCCCATGCTAAGATTACAATGACACAATATCTAGACATGTTAAAGCCCATGCCATGATTACAGTGACACAATACCTAGACATGTTGAAACCAAGGCTGTGACAACAGTGACACAGTACCTAGACATTTTGAAACCCAGGATATAACAACAGTAACACAGTACCTAGACATGTAATAGCCCATGTTATGACAACAGTGACACAATATCTAGACATGTTAAAACCCAGGCAATGGCAACAGTGACACAGCACCTAGACATGTAAGAGCCCATGCCAAGATTACAGTGACACAATACCTAGACATATTGAAACACAGGCTATGACAACAGTAACACAGTACCAAGACATATTAAAACCCATGCCATGATTACACTGACACATTACCTAGACATATTGAAACACAGGCTATGACAACAGTAACACAGTACCTAGACATGTTAAAGCCCATGCCATGATTACAGTAACACAGTACCTAGACATGTTAAAATCCATGCCATGATTACGGTAACACAGTACCTAGACATTTTGAAACCCAGGCTGTGACAACAGTGACACAGTACCTAGACATTTTGAAACCCAGGATATAACAACAGTGACACAGTTCCTAAACGTGTAAAAGCCCTGTCAACAGTGACAGAGTACATAGACATGTAAAAGACCATGCTTTGACAACAGTGACACAATACCTAGACATGTGAAAGCCCATGCTATGACAACAGTGACACAGTATCAAGACATGTTGAAACCAAGGCTATGATAACAGTGCCACAGACATAGACATGTAAACGACCATGCTATGACAACAGTGACACAATACCTAGACATGTAAGAGCCCATGCTATGACAACAGTGGCACAGTAACTAGACATGTAAGAGCCCATGCAATAACACCAGTGACACAATACCTAGACATGTAAAAGCCCATGCTATGACTACAGTGACACAGTACCTACACATGTTGAAACCAGGGTATGACAACAGTGACACAATACCTAGACATGTTGAAACCCAGGCTATGACAACAATGACATAGTACCTAGACATGTAAAAGACCATGCTTTGACAAGATGAATTTTGTTGTTGTTGTTTATTAATCTCAATATGCCTTGTTGTATTTTTGTAGAGACTCCTGTAAAGTTTCAGTGAATTTGGTCTGGAAGAATCAGAGGGAGTTGCCAGATTGTTGTTAATGTTGATCAATCGCGACCCCTTGTTGTATTTTTGTATACGATTACCCAAGAAAGATTTCTGTACAGTTTTATTGAACTTGGACTAGTAGTTTTAGAGAAGACGTTTTTATAAAGCAAAACATGAAATTGGCCAATTTGTTGCTTTTGTTCTTGTTGATCAATCATGACCCAAGGAAGCTCTATGTCTAGTTTCAAAGTTGGAATTTGGAGTGTTAGTTTCAGAGATGTTTTTTAAGGAAAAAAGGAAATCAGTCATTTTGTTGTTGTTGCTGTTAATGTTGTTGTTGATCAATCGTGATCGCTTGTTGTATTTTGTAGATGGTCACCCAAGGAAGCTTCCTTTAAAGTTGTATTAAATTTGGAATGGTAGTTTCAGCGGAGTTTTTTTTAAAGCAAAACAGGAAATCGGCCATTTTGTTGTTGATGTTGTTGTTGTTGTTGTAGACCAATCGTGGCCTATTGTTGTATTTTTGTAGAGCTTCACCCAAGGAAGCTTCCTGTAAAGTTTCATTGAATTTTGACAGGCAGTTTTAGAGGAGATGGGTTTTATTAACCAAAACAGGAAGCTGGTAATTTTGTTGTTCTTGCTATTGTTATTATTGTTGATCATTTGTGACCCCTTGATGTATTTTTGTAGAGGGTCACCCAAAAAAGTTCCTAGTAGTTTTAGATGAGATTCTTTTTAAAGCAAAACAAGAAGTCGACCTTTTCGTTGTTACTTATCGATCGTGACCCCTTGTGATATTTTTGTAGACACCGAAGTAAGCTTCATGTGAAGTTGCATTGAATTTGGCCATAAAGTTTCTGAGGAGATGTTCTTTCACCAATTGTTGCTATTGTATTGACCGACGGACTGACGACGGACAACGACCGATCACAATAGCTCACCATGATCACTCCGTGCCCTGGTGAGCTAAAAAGGACTGGAATGTCTGTTTTCTTTTGAAATAGGTCTATCAACACAGCAAGTTATATAGGTGTCACCTCATTATGTGATGGCTCTGAACAACTGTGTGAAGTATTAAGTCAATTGAATGAATGGTATTGGAGATTAAAGTGAAAATCCGAAGTTGCCCTAAAACTTAAACCTACCCTTAAACTTTAACCTAAGTCAATCAGGGGCCATAACTTGTATTAAGGATAATATGGAGTAATGTAACCTTATTGTGTGATGGTCCTGAACAACTGTGTGAAGTATTAAGTCAATTGAACAAAGGGTATAGAAGTTATAAATAAATATCCCAACCTGCCCTAAAACTTTAACCTAAGTTCCATAGTCAATCAGGGGCCATAATCTGTGTAAAGAATAATATGGAGTTTTCTAACCTAATCATGTGATTGCCCTGAACAACTGTGTGAAATATTCAGTCAATTAAATGAAAGGTATTGGACTTATTAGTGAAACTCCCAACTTGCCCTAAAACTTTAACAGGACGCCGACGCCGACACCGACGCCGACGCTGGGTTGAGTAGTATAGCCCACCTATTCTTTGAATAGCCGAGCTAAAAATGAAATATTTGGTTAGAGTTATATCCTTTTCAAAACAGGGTACATATAAGTAGGCTTTTTCAAAAGAAATATTTCATTTTCTTTTATGCTTAATGTGAAAAAGTTATCATCATCATTAGGGAAGAGTATTTTTCTGTATAAAGCTTTAGTGACTTTAAATTATGTGTTAAAACACTTATGAAAAACAACAAGGTATAAAAAGGGAAAGGTGAGTGCCTATTTCGTAGGTAGGGTTGTCTAACCCAAACCAAATATATTTGGTTTTTTAGGCATTACTGGTCAGGAATTCTTGTGAGGTAACTTGTTGTCAAAAAATAAGCAAAGTCTTTTTATGTTTTGTGGCCTAGTTGACAGAGATTGTTTTAGTAGGAAGAGAATGTACAGTAAACAGATATATATAGAACTACAGGGACATACACAATACCTGATAGACACAAGTCAAATGCAATCCAATTACCTTTAAGTTCTTGAAAGAAAATTGGCTGCCATTATCAAGTGACACAAATCTAAATATATTAAGTGTTTTTTACTTCTTGAATAGATATAAGTTAAATCAGAATAGTTTGAAAATCACTCAAAACATCTATCAAAACTAGGACAAAAACAAACATGTTACAGTGATTCAAAATATTATACCAAATTACATAGAACATGGCTACCACAGACTATTAATTTAAACTAATGCTTAAAAGTCACTCAACTGCAAACTTGTCTAAAGATATATGTTGTTACTCATAACATAAGACAAAAAGACCATGTTACATAAGTCATGGCTTCAAACCAAATAATAAGAATAGCTTAATATCCATTAATTATTAAAAAAGGGCCAAAAAACAGGTTTCAAACATATAGGATGGCTACTTCAGAAAGCCAAAAACAAACCATACAATACACCAGACTTCACACATTTAACATGTCTTATGTAAAAGAGCCCAAAACAAATTAACAATACACCAGACTAATCAGCATGGCTGACATAAAGAGCCAAAAACAAACGTACAATACACCAGACTTCACACATACGGCATGGCTGCCAAAAAGAGCCCAAAACAAACTTACAATACACCAGACTTCACATTTATAACATGGCTTACATAAAGAGACAAAACAAATTAACAACACAAATGGCATTTTACCTATAGGAAGTTTGCAATAAAAATACCAATAAAAGGATAACAATACACCAATCTTCATACATATAGCATGGCTACCATAATAATAAGAAAACAATCCAAAAGTCACACCAGAAGTCATATATACACCATGGCCAAAAACAAACTAACACTACAAATTGAACTTAAACTATAGGAATAAAACATGGCTATAAAAATAAAAAGAAAACAAAAACAATAGAAAATTTACATGAGACCTCATACATACAACATGGCTGCCATGAAGAGACCAAAACAGATTAAAAATACACCAGACTTCACATTTACAGCATGGCTGCCATGGAGAGCCAAAAACAAACTAACATTACATCAGACTTCATATTCATAACAGGGCTGCCATGAAGAAACAATAAAAATATAAAAATACACCAGACCTCACATTTATAAAATGGCTGCCATGACAGAATATAACAATCTAACAATACAAATGGCTTTAAACCATTATGAATTTTACAACAAATAGAGAAAAACAAACTAACAATACACCATACACCATACATATAGCAAGGCTACCATAAAAACAGCAACACACAATCTTACAATCCATCAAATCATACATATATCAACAGAGGCTACAAAAAGCCAAAATCAAACTTACAACACAACAAACTTCATACATATAACCTGGCTAATATAAAGAGAGAAGAATAAACTCAAAAAAGCAAATTACTTTAAACATATAGAAAGTTCACAAGCAGATAATTTAAACAATTTAACAATTCAAGAGACTTGTGCATAAAACAAGACTTCTGTAAAGAGCAAAAAGCAAAAAAAAATCATATATCATATAGCATGGCTACTATACAAAGACACACACAAATTGTGATACATCAGCCAAAAATAATATGGAATGACACCCATTAAACAAAACTAAACAAAAAACAAACAAAAACAATACAGAGCCAAAAGAAAACAAACACTTAAACAAACTATATAATAAAGCATGGCTATCATGTTTAAACAAACTATATACAAAAGCATGGCTATCATTTAAAACAGACTTATAATACCAGATTTCGTACAAAAAGAATGGTAACACTTCTCGAAAACAACACTAAACATAGGTTACTAGTTCTATATACTTCATACACATCATGGGTACCATAAAGAGCCAAAAACAAACTAATATTACTATATGCTTTAAACATATAGGAAGGCTACCATAAAAAGCCATAATAAAAGTACCAAAACAATAGACGTCACACATGTAAAATGGTGGCCATCAAAAGGGAAAAACAATCTAAAAACCCACACGATATCATACATATAGAAATACTTCTATTTGATGATGAAAATTAACATTACAGTGTCATACCCAGACTAACATACAACAGACTTTATGCATGTAGCATGGATTTAATACAGTGACAACAATTAACTAACTATACACCAGATTTCATACTTTTTGCGTGGCTACCATAAAGAAAACAAACACTAAAAATACACGAGTCTTCATATATAATTGTTTTATACAAACTGAACAATAGAAAATACATACGGAATTGCTACTAATAACCCCCAAAACAAACTAATAATACACCAGACTTTTTACACATAGAATTGCTATCATAAAACGACAAAATAACTAGCAATTATCCAGACTTCATTCAAATAGCATGGCTAAAATAAAGAGCCAAAACATACTTACAACACAGCATACTTCATACTTACAGCATGGCTAAAATAAAAAGAAGAAAAAACAACAACAATACAACACGATTCATACATAGAGGATGGCTATCACAAAAATAGCAACACAACAGATTCAATAGATGTAACATGGCTACCATGAAGACCCTAAAACAAACTAACAATACACCAAACTTCATACACAGATAATGGCTTTCATAAAATACAAACAAAATAAAAACGAATGTAGCATGGCTACCATAAAGATAAAAAGATAACAATACATAACTTCATATGTATAGCATGGCTACAATGACAAAACAAGCTAACAGTACTGCAGACTTCATTCATATAGCCATAAAAATCAAACTTACAATACACAGGCTTTCAAACATAGAGAATGGCTGTAATAACAAAAGTATAAAAAAACAAAAAAAAACAACAAAAATAAACTAACAGATTCAATAATAAAGCATGTCTACCGTAAAGGGCCACAAACAAGCTAGAAATAAATAACACTAGACTTCATACATAAGCAAGGCTATACTAAAGAGATAAAATAAACACTAACAATACACTAGACGCCATACATATAACATGGCAACCATAAAAAGCCAAACAAAATCTACCAATACAACAGATTCCATACACAGAGGAAGGCTATAATAAAGAGCCGAAAACAATCTAACATTACACCAGACTGAATACATATTGCAGGGCTTTAATAAAAACCTAAACAAACAATACAACATATTTAATAAATAAAACAATAACAGTCTAATAATACAATATACTTTATACAAAGAGCATGGCTGCCATAAAATGACAATAGTCAAACTTGCACTACACCAGACTTTACTTGCATAGCAAGGCTAAAATACATAGTTTATAAAACTAAACTAACAATACACAAGACTGTATACATATAGGATGGCTACCATAAAAGGCCAAACAAAAAACAATATGCCAGAATTTATACATATATATTGCATGGCTACAATGATTATTTATTTATCTATTTATTAAAGTCTCATCCATAGTACAAAAGCAAACTTACAATACCACAAACTTCATACAGCATGGCTCTACAAATAGAGAAAAACAAACTTACAATACAACATACATCATACATACAGCATGACCTTACAAAGAGTACAAACAAACTAACAATACAATAGACTTAATACATACAGCATGACTTTATAAACAGTAAAAACAAACCAACAATACAACATACTAAATACACACAGCATGGCTTTAAAAGGAGTAAAAATAAACTAAATAAACACTACAAAGAGTAAAAACAAACATACAATACAACAGACTTCAAACATACAGCATGGCTTTACAAAGATTAAAAAACAAACTTAAAGTACAACAGACTAAATATATACAGCATGACTCTATAAACAGTAAAAACAACCTTACAATACAAAAGACTTCATACATACAGCATGGCTTTACAAAGGGTAAAAACAAACTTACAATTCAACAGACTTTATACATACAGCATGGCTTTACAAAGAGTAAAAACAAACTTACAATACAACCGACTTCAAACATACAGCATGTCTTAACAGACAGTAAAAACAAACTTACAATACAATCGACTTCATAAAATTAATATAGCATGGCTTTACAATGAGTAAAAACAAACTTAAAATACAACATACATCATAAATACAGCATGACACTATAAACAGAAAAATACAAACTTACAATACAAAAGACTTCATACATACAGCATCGCTACACACACTGTAAAACAAACTAACAATACAACAGGCTTCATACATACAGCATGGGTTATAAACAGTAAAAACAAACTTAAAATACAAGTTATACAACAGACTTCATACATACAGCATGACTTTAAAAAGAGTAAAAACAAACTTACATTACAACAGACTTCATACATACAGCATGACTCTATAAACAGTAAAAACAACCTTACAATACAAAAGACTTAATACATACAGCATGGCTTTACAAAGGGTAAAAACAAACTTACAATACAACAGACTTAATACATACAGCATGGCTTTACAAAAGTAAAAAAACAAACATACAATACAACAGACTTCAAACATACAACATGGCTTTACAAAGATTAAAAAACAAACTTAAAATACAACAGACTAAATATATACAGCATGACTCTATAAACAGTAAAAACAACCTTACAATACAAAAGACTTAATACATAAAGTATGACTTTACAAAGAGTGAAAACAAACTTACAGTACAACAGACTTCAAACATACTGCATGGTTTTACATATAGTTTAAAACAAACTTACAATACAACATACTTCATACATACAGCATGGCTTCCCAAACAGTAAAAACAAATTTACAATACAATTGACTTCATAAATATACATGGCTTTACAAACAGTAAAAACAAACTTTAAATACAACATACTTCATACATATAGCATTGCTTTACAAACAGAAAAAAAACATACAATACAACATACGTCATTGATATACATGACTTTACAAACAGTAAAAACAAACTTACAATACGATTGACTTCATAAATACACATAGCTTTACAAACAGTAAATATAACTTACAATAAAACATAATTTATACATACAGCATGGCTTCACATACAGTACAAACAAACTTACAATACAGCAGACTTCATAAATGTATACTTCAATCGTGCTCTTTAAATTTACAATATGCAATAAATAAACCACATAAACAAAGCTGATAATAGAATGCAGTTCATCAATGTCACTGTAAAAAACAAACACAAACTAACAATATACTTCCTTAATTTAAGTTAATAGTACATAGACTATGGCTGCCAAAATGAGCCAAAACACTCAATATCACTTGATACATGGCTACTTGATACAGAAACTATGGCCAGAAAAAAGGCAAAAACAGACCAACAACACTAACACAAATATTCCAATTGTCTTTTTAACACAAAAATCTGGCAATACAAGACAATATTTGACACTAACTTATATAAACCATTGTGCCATTTAGAAGAGCAAAACTAACTGACATTACATTAACAACATAAGCTTGGTGCATTTACTGTGGCTATCCCAAATGAGCTAAACATAAATAAAGCCAGTACACCACACTCAAAAATCATGATATAAAGAAACTGAGGCTACCAAAACAGAACTAAGAACAAATCAAAAACTTAAGACACTTGTTCACAATCATGTAATACATTAACCTTGGCTACCATAAAAATAGCTAAAAACAAAACAATAATAAAACATATATTCCAAAATAAATTTTGCTATAATATGAGCGATAAAACTCAGTTAAGACAACATCATTTAAGTCACTCAATGCATGTACTGTGGCTACAATACAGACACAAATTTAAAAATAAAAAACAAACGAAATTTAATATTATGTAATGCATACCGCATGACTACAGAGTTGAGCAAAAAATACTACTCATCAAAGCATAATACATTTACCATGACTAACACCAAAAAACACAAACAAACAACACAGTTTATAAATGTTACCTCATACATTCATGGTAACAACAAACAAGAGGGCCCTGAAAGCCCTGGATCGCTCACCTGATCCAATAAAGATCATAAACAATAACATTCTGACCATGTTCCCTGAACATATGGTCATAAATGTGGCCTCTAGATTGTTAAAATACTTCCTATATTTTGACCTAGTGACCTAGTTTTTGACCGCACATGACCCAGATTCAAACTTGGCCTAGAGCTAATCAATATAAACTTTCTGTCTAAGTTTCATGGACATACAGTCATAAATGTGACCTCTAGAGTGCTAACAAGCGTTTCCTATGATTTGACCAAATGAAAGTTTTTGACCACAATTGACCTAGATTTAAACTTGACTTAGAGATTACTAATATAAACCTTCTGACCAACTTTCATAAAGATACAGTTAAAAATGTCACCTCTAGAGTGTTAAGCTTTTTCTTAAATTTGACCTGGTGACCTAGTTTTTGACTGCACATGACCCAGATTCGAACTTGGCCTAGAGGTGATTAATATAAACATTCTGACCAAGATTCCCGATGATACAGTCATAAATGTGACCTCTAGAGTGCTAACAAGCTTTTCTTATGATTTGACCTTATGACCTAGTTTTTGACAGCACATGACCCAGTTTTAAACTTGACTTAGAGCTAATCAATATAAACATTCTGACCAAGTTTCATGAAGAAACCTTTATAAATGTGACCTAACAAGCTTTTCCTTTAATTTGACCTGGTGACCTAGTTTTTAACCCCAGATGATCCAATATAGAACTCATCCAAGATTTTATTGAGGGTAACATTCTGACCAAGTTTCATTAAGATAGTGCCCAAATTGTGACCTCTAAAGTGTTAACAGTCAAATTGTTGACGACGGAAGACGACGACGGACGACGATGGACACAGGGCGATCACAATAGCTCACCTTGAGCACTTCGTGGTGAGCTAAAAATCCAAAACTTCCTCACAGTAAATGAAAAATAAAAGAACTTGCATGTACCATGTCTATCAAAAATGAGCCAAAACTACCAAAACAATCATTTTAACAGACTTCATAAAAGTACCATGTTCATATGTGATAAATAAAGTATGGCTTCCAAGACGGAGCCAAAAACAAATGAACTAAGTTATTTAATATATTACAAATGGCTATGATTAAAAGAGCAAACTAAACAAACAAAACAATATCAGTCATCAAAGTCACTTAAAGCATAATTTTACTATGGCTACCATAAATATACATCAAAAGTGGATTTAAAAGTCAATAACTGCATTAAAAATGACTTTCATAAAAAATGAAATGAAAAAAAACACTTCCTAATTAAACACCCCTAATATCGTTCAATGAATATGGAATGGTTGCCATTCAACAGATCCAGACAATACTTTGGTCTTCAAAATCACTCAATGCATATAGATAGCCTTATTTTAGGCCATTTGTCACTATTTACACAGTTCTGTAGAGCTTAAATTGTCCCTTTCATCAAAAAGGTAAGGAAACAAAGATGTGACATTGCTATGTACCTGTATCTCTATTTTTTTCTTCATCATGTAATGTGTAATTGAATCTGCATGCGCTCAATTTGACTAAGTCAATATGGTTTTATTTCAAAAAGAGTTATTTAAGTCATGTAAAACTCTTTATTAACACAGCCAAAAATGTAAACCAAATATTACAAAGCCATATATAATAAGAATTATTAATATACCTAAACGCTTAACATGTTTCGACTGTGAATAGCAACAAAATCTTGAAAAACATATATCATGGCTCCAAACAAAAAAGGCCAAGTAGTTCTAACAATACAAAGAATAGTAGAATGTTACTTTGCATGTTAATGAATGTTGTTGTACTTACTGTTTGAATAAACAAAAATGTCCATGAAAAAAAAGAATGTGAAAAAAAACAATACATTTATTACGTCATTTGATTGTGAAGTTCTTGACTGCTTGTAGATCCTTTCTTGAATAAAGTTCTAGACTACTTGTTTTGGGTCCTTTTTTGAATGAACTTCTTAGCTTCTTGAAGGTCCTTTCTTGAATGAAGTTCTTGACTACTTGTTATGGGTTCTTTCTTGAATGTAATTATTGGTTTCTTGTAGGCCTTTCTTGAATGAAGTTCTTGGCTTCTAAGTTCTTGTACATATAGGTCCATTCTTGAATAAAGTTCTTGACTACTTGTAGGTCCGTTCTTGAATGAAGTTCTTGACTACTTGTAGGTCCGTTCTTGAATAAAGTTCTTGACTACTTGTAGGTCCGTTCTTGAATAAAGTTCTTGACTACTTGTAGGTCCGTTCTTGAATGAAGTTCTTGACTACTTGTAGGTCAGTTCTTGAATGAAGTTCTTGACTACTTGTAGGTCCGTTCTTGAATAAAGTTCTTGACTACTTGTAGGTCCGTTCTTGAATGAAGTTCTTGACTACTTGTAGGTCCGTTCTTGAATGAAGTTCTTGACTACTTGTAGGTCCGTTCTTGAATGAAGTTCTTGACTACTTGTAGGTCCGTTTTTTGAATGATGTTCTTGACTACTTCTTATGGGTCCTTTCTTAAATGCAATTCTTCGTTTCTTAGAGGCCTTACTATTACTGAAGTTCTTGGCTTATTGTACGTCAGTTTTTAAATAATTTTTTTGGATACTTGTACGTTCTTGAATTAGGTTATTATATACTTGAAGGTCCTTCCTTGAATGAAGGTAGTCACTACCTACTTGCTTGTGATCTTTTGTTATTTTAATTGTTTGAACTCTCATCTCAACCATGTGTTGGACTATGGTTTCAAAAAAATATTTCTCATTTCTAAGACAGAGGAAATGAAAAAAATACTGCAAACATTAATGTACACACAAATTTATTAATGCAGACTCACCTTTAACCCAAATGCCACAATAAACAATTTACAGATAAACCAAAGGTAACCGATTAAAGTATAAGGATTTAGAGGCAGACTTGCGGTGTGGTACTGGGCTTGTCCATGCAGTTTTCAGCATAAGAAGAAGAGAGAAAAATGTGCCAGAAGAATGCGGATAATTGAAATATCCTTTGATTGACATATTATCGTGACTGTGGTTACATCGGAAAGGACACAAACATATGTTGAAAGTCGTTACGTTTGAAAGGACACAGACATATTGTGCTTGTGGTTTTGGCTCTACCAGTATCCATGGTTGGTTTCCAGTACATCTGGAAGACTTAAAATAGAACATTTTTGTATGTTTAAACCACTTGTCCCCTAAGCACTTCTTTGAAAGGCCAAGTAAAAAAGGAGTTTTATAAAAGGCCATCTTAGGAACATTTCTGTTAAACAATCTGGCCTGTTGTTAGTGGGGAGTAGATTCAAGTTGATTTATAGTTATATAGTGAAAACTAGCCCTGCATATTGTTGGCAAAGGTTTAATCAGTCCAACATAGCTTGAATGGAAAAGATAAAGGGCCCCTTAAGATGTAATATTTATATATATATATATATATAGTTACTGCATTGATTTACCTTTATGTTTCACTAAAGTGTATGTTGAGGGTTGACCATCCCTGACTAATACTGCCACCTATGGTCATCCCGCCACAAATACTCTATACCTTCCTAAACAAAAAAGTATTTCTAAATATTAACTGTGAACTTGATTTGGCACATTTTATTGTCACTGTTGAACTGGGAGGTGAACACGCAGATTTTGGCAAGGCAGACTCATCTCAAATGCACATAAATATATCACCACTTACTACATGCAATGCCTTAGAGTTAATGCTCATATATCTTAATGTCATTACAGATATAGAAAGTAACTATCTGATGTAAACATCATGCAGAGTTCATAAAGTCATTAATTGGTCATATATTCATCAAGCAGTTCCTACATGCATGCAAGAAATTACGGACACATTTGTGCCAAATATTTGTTTTTTATATAATTCAATTTTGTTTCCATTGGCAATTGCCCTTGGCAAATTTGCAAAAGTGGTGACAATCTTTCAATTTTTTTGGCGATTAATTTCAAAATATTTTTTAAAATCGAAATAAGCAAAACACTTAAATACCCAGTATGAAAATCTATTCAGTCTCTGAAGCAAATGAAGCGTGCAGCATATGTGACATATCTGATAATTGGT
The DNA here is from genome assembly GCF_026914265.1 of Mya arenaria. Classification (NCBI taxonomy): domain Eukaryota; kingdom Metazoa; phylum Mollusca; class Bivalvia; order Myida; family Myidae; genus Mya; species Mya arenaria. The sequence continues at coordinate 50,453,076 of NC_069136.1, read as the reverse complement.
GACAGACCATTAGGAAGTCGACCTTCATTGTTATATGTTAAATAACTCCTCAGTGAATTTACCGTACCTCTTCATTATGTATTCTCAATCTATAGTTCAGCTTTAACACTAATTGTTCACAAATTCTAAAAATAATGTTAATCTCAACTTAATATTAGAAAACCATAATTTTTCAACATTTTTTTATGATTAGTTTAAGGTCACTATCTATAATGTCCATGTCACAGTGATGGCTACATCTCTGGGGTCATCTCTGTATCCATCCAGCAAAGAATGAGGTCCTGTAAAATATCGGTATAAACCACATCACTGTCTACACACATGATTTAAAGCTGCACTCTCACAGATTGACAATTTAACGACTTTTTGATATTTTGTAATGGAAAGAGTAATTTTTTGCCTAAATATCGGCAAACCAATGATATAAGATTACCGACAAAAAAAACGATTGGAGATTTTGATATTTCCATTCGAAAATTTATGTTTTTAATATTGCTTAAACAGTTACTAACAGTTTAAGAAAAATGCATAAAACATCAGTTTTCAAACTTATATATATAATTTGCGATCTGGTTTTTTGTCAGCAGTTTTATATAACTGGTCTTCATGGATTTTGGCAAAAAATGGTTCATCCAACACAAAAATACAAAAAGTTGTCAAAACGTTCAATCTGTGAGAGTGCAGCTTTAAGTCATGCAAGCACTTGTCACTACATACATCATTACAATGTAACACATCATCAAATGCTACCTAAATGAGAACAAACAGTTTTTTTAAGAAATAATTCAAGGGATTTGTCACTTTGTGACTGCAAATGAACATTTGAGTAATTATTCTTTCCATTATTTTTTTATCAAATAATTATTTTTCTGATTTTTATTCACTCCTTTCCGACATTTTCTATAACGAACTGTTTAACTTTTGCTTAATATTATCTTGGTGGTAGGTATGAACCATAAAATGCTTTAGGCTGAGTAATATTTCTCCATCTTATTATCATGTGTTTCATACAGGTCTATCTTATAATGTCTATAGGGAAATCTCTGATTGTTTGTCTATTATCTTTTTATCTTGTTTATAAACTGACCATTTCATTATTATTCCTGTCAGAGAGTTGAAATTTGAATGTGAAATGAAGCATTTCATGGGGATATTTAGAGCAAAAAGTAGAGGTAGTAGGGCTCTTTATTTACCTTTTAGATGCATTTTTTTTTTACCCTTTTGAATGCAAGTATATGACTTTTAATCCTATTCATCGATTACGATATACATGTATTTATCTTTGTTTAGAAACCAGTGCTTTAAAAGGGATACAGCTACATGATGAGGAGATGAACCTAAAATTGGTGTCTCTGACTTGTCAACATGCACCACTCATTGTCATCATAGAACCCCTCTTTCAGCACTGGAGACCTACTGCATCAAACTAATTCCTACCAAAATACTGAGATGGCTTCTTATTTAATTCAAGATTTAGTTAATTTCAAACAATGCATTAAGTTAAACCTTTCCATTATTTCTCTAGCTACTTATACAAAAATTGGGTATATATGCGCTTTTTCAAGAAAGAATAGGGACAAGATTAAATTAAGTTTTTTTCTTATTTTTTCTTGAATTTCTTTCCTGCATTCTACAATCAATAGCAACCTATACACAATGGTTAATGGTATCTATTTTTAATAAAAGTGACATTGACCCTTAAGGGGCCCAAAACCCAAACCCATGAAAGGTCTAAAAAACTATACTTATGGTCAAAAGTCTTGTCCGGTATGGGTTTCCATAATATCTTTTAAACGCGTGAAGTTACGACCTTGAAATTTTGTCTACTTTATACCGCGTGTATTTTAAACCGGTTTCTGAATTTTGATAGTCGTCCGCGCTCTAACAATTGAGATACACTACCGGCGACGTTTTTCACATGCTCCCTCATGTATACAGTATTGTGACCAATTGGATAAAATGATTTACCTTATCCTCTTGTCGTATGATATCCAGATCGGAAGACATCAGAATATTTGAAGAAAATATTGATTTTGATTATAAGATGAAGCTTTCAAATGAGAGGCGTGCGCGCGCAATAGGCCAACTTGAGGCTGGTGCAACTGCCGCACATGTAGGCCGTAATTTCGGGGTTAATGAGAAAACCATTCGTCGATAACGTACAGAACTCGCAAGGCACATCACCGTGGCAGATATCCCACGTTCCGGACGGCCATCGTTTTGCCGCTCCAAATGACACGGCGCGAAACACACCTGCTCGTAATCCACCTCACATAAGTGCCAGAACGGTATGGCAACGTCTTAAGGCAGTCGAGTTACGTTGCCGACGGCCATATCGTGGAGCAAGATAAACTCCCAATCACAGGCGTCTATGGGTAATATGGGCGTTACGTCATCGGAGATGGCGCTTGAATCAATGACAAACCGTTTTGTTTACAGATGAGTCTAAATTTAACGTTGATTCAAATGACCGATGTCAACATGTCTATCGACGCTCTGGTGAGAGGTTTACGGACGCCTGTGTAATTGAGAATGACCGCCGGGGTGGGCCGAGCGTCATGGTTTTGGCAGGGTTTACTAACCATCATAAAACCCAACTTGTATTCCTCGAATATGGCCGAGGACGCTTTAATGGCTTCACTGCACAACTTTACGTAGTCCAAGTGTTGCAGCCGATTGTTCTCCCATTCCTTACTGCCCATCCAGGTACTGTCCTACAGCACGACAACGCCCGGCCCAATGTTGTAAGGCTGACTCAAAACTTCCTGGCGGCTAAAATGTCCAAACGTTGCCATGGCCGGCGTTATCGCCGGATATGAACCCAATCGAAAACGTTTGGGACTACATGAAACGGAAGATTAGGGCACGGAACGTGTACAACGTCCATCAATTACGTGACGCCATTGCTCAGGAATGGGGCCTACTTCCGGCTGGATTCCTGCACAGACTTGTAGCGTCAATGCGTAAAAGGTGCACTGAACTCATTCGGATTAATGGGGGTCATACACACTACTAAAAACGCCGTTTTATTTAAGACACACTCAATGCAATCATTTGTGCCTTGCAAATCCTCAATGCCAATTTTCATCACATTACTGTACCGGCAGTACTGGCTCGGCAGTACTGGCTCGATTTCCAAAATTCAATTTTCATTGAATGCATATTAATGTCCTCTGTCTATCGGTACCAAATTTATGAGTGTGCGATATAAAACTAAACAGATATTGTAGTTTTAGTAGACCGGACATGACTTTTGGCCATTAGTATATAACCAAAATTGTTCACAAAATGTCAGCCCTTACTCTTCGCTCTAACCATTTTTCTATTAGTAGTTAAAGTGACATTGACCATGAGTCAGGGGCCAGAAACAGAATGCCATGAAAAGTCTTCATAAACTCTTCCAACATGTATCTTAACCATGTTCAGTCACAATTTGTAAGAATGATTCTTATTACCACAGGTGCCTTCCCGCCAGAACAACAGCGTACACCATTTTAACCAGGTTACAATTTGGTTACAAATATATAACCTAATTGTGTGATGGCTGTAAACAATTGTGTGAAGTATTAAGACAATGCAGGCGCGTAAGAAGGAAATTGACTTTGGGGATGCAGAAAGGGTGGGCTCGGGAAGGGTGTCCCCTACCATCAAGATTTTTTTCTTGTAATCTTAAACATTGAAAGACTCAATTTTCAGTGAGTTCAGGTTTATTTTCATGGTTTTTCTCTAAATCTTTTCTGGTAAAATAGTTGATATGAAATAGAAGATATAAAACTATTATCATCGTTCAGTAACATTTACATATATTTGCATAGTTTTACTATGTATATTAAATAACAAATTAGCGCAATGTTTAACTCTTCGTAGTGAAGCCATGAGTGTCTTTGGAAACATTGCGAGTTGAATGCCATGTGTTCAGTTTGTTTAATGACAAAAGTTATCTTTGGTAATTTAAAACTTTAAGGCTGATTTGGTATGTTCTGTTCTATGTCCATTTTGAATTCAAACTTTTATGTGTTGAGTTTGAAAGAATACATATTGCTGGCTATTTAATGACAAATCTAAATTAATGAGTAATTGCAATTAAAGCAATCAACTTAAGTTTTTGAAAAATCTTTATTAAGCCGACTGTTTTCAAGCCATTCACACCCCAATTAGCTAGATATGACATGGTGACCAGTTAATACCAAATCCTGTCAGACTAGTATTGATCTACATGCGCATATCTTTATTTAAAAATCAATTATTAAGAAAATCGGTATCAACTACAGATTGCTTTTTTGAAAAAGCGCTTGTCTCCCCTATTGTGTGGTCGTAGCTGAGAAAAAATAAATGATGGACATGAAATTTGTAATTTTGGACTGGAAACGAACCAACAGTGAAGTTTCGTTTATTCACCCATATCAAATGGTGAAGAGAAAAAAGTGTTGTTGATTAATCTTGGAAAATGTAAACAAAGTTTGCTTAGTATGAAGTTCCTGGGCACAAGCGTTATTCAATTATTGATTGGGAACCATTTTTCAGCCCAAATGAATATGCAAAAGCTTACCCAGCTGCTGCTGTGGAGATGTTGATTTCACACAGCTGATAAACCGGACTGATGCATCTGAAGTACATGTACACCAACAGCAGTATCTGCAAGAGGAGGGTGTAAATCTAGGTAACTGTATGCCGGGTAGTTAATTAAAAAAGGTTTTATGCAGAATAAGGGTGTTTTTCAAAATAATGAGGCAAAAGTGTGACATAGGGGTTGAAAAATTCAAACCCAGTTTTCATGATTGTCACCTATTTTACATGAAAGTACTTCAAATTACACAAAAATAACTTTGGGAAAGTATCAGGAAATAGAAATAAAAACATATTTTGACCTTAAATCCAAACATTGCAAACATTTCTAACAATATGGGTGATCTATACAAGTGTCTTATGACAAGAACCTAGCAAAAATCAAATGTTTTTTCTGAATTTTATAATCAGTAATTAATACCTGTGTGTAGTCATGTATATATTCAGAATTTCCTTGTGAATAAACACTAAGTGTATCTTTCGCCTTAGAGGTAGGGACATGGGTCTTGCACACGACACGTCGTCTTCGTATGTGGAACACATGTAGCAAGTTATTTTAAAATCTGTCCATACAAGAGAAAGTTACAGCCCGGACACAACAACCTATACCCTAGGTCCTTGTATGCAGCACTCCATTGTGAATAAACACTAAGTGTGACCTTGACCTTTGAGGTAGGGACACGGGTCTTGTACGCGACACGTCATCTTGGTATGTGGAATACATGTGGCAAGTTATTTTAAAATCTGTCCATACAAGGGAAAGTTACAGCCCGGACACGACAACCTATACTCTATGTCCATATATGCAGCACTCCATTGTGAATAAACACTATGTGTGACCTTGACCTTCGAGGCAGGGACACGGGTCTTGCACGCGACACGTCGTCTTGGTATGTGGAACACATGTGGCAAGTTATTTTAAAATCTGTCCATACAAGGGAAAGTTACAGAGCCGGACGGACGGACGGACGGACGGACGGTGCGATTTTAATATGCCCACCTTCGGGGGCATAAAAAAAATCTACACATTTTGTCTAAATTTGAAACCAAAAACAAATTGTTACCTCACAAAGTTTTTACTGTAATTAAAACAAGAATCAAATAAGGGAAAAATCTACATTTACTTCACCTTATGCATCTTTATAATAGACCACATACCATATTTCAAGAATGTATTGTAGTTTACAATTGCCAAATTTTTCATTTGAAAATTGAACTATTTTTCAATACGCACATATGACGCATGACGTATGACGCACACACTACGTACACATTACCATCGCATAAGCTCTTCTGGCCTTTGGCCAGTAGAGCTAAAAACACAATAAGACTAAACATGAATGTACCTTGTTGTGTTTAATGACTTTGGTCTTGCATGCTGGTCTCAATTTCAGTGGAGAGTTTGTAAAACTCAAGTAGGCCACTGCCTCATAATTTCCATTTCAATTTGCCATAACTGTAGCTCTAGCCTGCAATACATTTTAAAAAAATTAATTAAATCCTAGAACAAATATAAATGGAGATGCCTAAATTTAAGTCATCAAGGAGCTTGAGTGAAAAATACTCTTATTTAAAGCTGCACTCTCACTTTGACAAGTTTTTTTTTTCTTTTTGTCTAGCAATGAACCAAATTTTTGCACATTTTCTGAAAACCAGTGATACAGCACTGCTAACAAAAAACTGAAGGCCCTGTATTGCTCACCTGGTCAAATTCAAGTGTGAAATAAGTGCTTTCAGGGCTAGGCCAATTGTGACAGGAGAAGGAAATAAGTGTTTTTCAGGGCGATGGAAAGTGCAACAAGAAGGGACTTAATTAAAACAAATTTAGGACTAGTTTTCAATGCTACATGTTAATTTTTAAAGTTGAGGGTATTACAGTTTTAGAGAATTTGAAATGTCAGTCTGGTGGTCTGCTACCTTAGAAAGGATGCGTACTTGTCTTTGTACATTTTTATTTTCTGTTCTTGTTATGGATGGAGTATAAACATGAACATTGTTTCATTTAATTCAGAATGTTTTTTAGCAGTGAGTGTGATTAAACACTTGTTCTACATGTAAATGCACGAAACATTTAAAACTTACTATACATCCTTTGACTACATTATGGAAGGACTTCTTATTAAATTATAGAGTATATTTTCAATAAATCTGCATATAATCATGAGGTATGGAATCAAAACATTTATACCTGCTGGAATTAAAAAATATATCACTTAGATCCTTCCTAGTGACCAAATGTCTTTTTTTGATATCACGGATGATTTTTTTATTATCACGGATGACCCAGTTGCAAACCTTACCTTGCTGTTATGAATACATTTTAACCAGGTTTCATATAGATCAAGTAGAAAATATGGCCTCAACAATGTTTTAACAATGTTTTCTATGATTTGACTTCGTGACCTAGTTTCAAACTTGACTTATAAGACTTCATAAACACAAACATTTTGACATAGTTTCATGGTGATGAAAGGGAGATTGTAACCTCTACAGTGTTCACAATTTTTTTCTATGATTTGACCTAAGTGGCCTGGTATTTGACCTCTGATTACCCAGTTTCAAACTCTACCTAAAGATCATCAAGAATAACATTCTGATCAAGTTCCATGAACATATGATCATAAATGTGGCATGTTTAACCAATGTTTGCTGTTTGATTCAAATTGTTAAAGTAATCAGAAGTTACACAACTATGTAGTTAGCTGAAATATATTTATTGTTCTTGTACACTGCACTTTCTCTCAATGTGCTTTACCATTGTATGAAATATAGTTAAATTCCATTCAGTAGTTTATTTATTATTTTATGTTACAAAGAATATCTACCCTCTGGTCCTCCTTGTTTCAAATGCCCAAGCTGGGATATGTTTTGTATGGACATGTAAAAACAGTCTTGAAATGGAGGAGCCTTTACCATTGCAGAATTTCAATTTCTAATGTAAAAATGTATAATGACAAGCAAGTTTGCAAAAGTACATGTACCTAATCAAGCATGTTAAAGCTGCACTCTCACAGATGGAACTTTATGACAACTTGTCTTGGAATGAGCCAATTTTTACAAAAAAAATCCACTGAAACCAGTGATATAAAACTGCTGACAAAATATTAACGCAGAATTGCATATTTTAGTTAAAAAAATCATGTTTTATGTTTTTTTCTTAAACCGTTAGTATCGGTTCAAACCATAAAACATTAATTTTCAAACAGAAATCTGTAAATCTGTAATTTTATGTAAGAAGAATATTGGTACAGTGTAAGTATTATTTACCAGGAATGTCGTACAGTTGAAGTATGATGTTTGTGGTATGTCGGTACAGTGTTAGAATTATGTACGAGTAATGTCAGTACAGTGTAAGTATTATGTATGAGGAATGTTGGTACAGTGCAAGTATTATCAAAACTGTGGTCAAAACTTCACAAGCCTATAAGCATTGAACTCAGGTGAACTGCTTTCTTGGTTTTATTAAATTCTAGATATTATATAGGCTTGTTTAAATAATTTGATGCCAAGCACAGGTGTAATAACTTGGTAGTGTTTCATGCATTCATGAAGAAAACAGCTCGTGGCATAAAGCATTATGTTTTAATATTCCAAAAAGAATGAATAAATGTTGAAAATAATCGTTCTTATAATGATGGATGATACCGATTTAATAATTAATTTGAAATAATTGTGCATAAAAGATGGTATTTCTACCTTGTGTGACTATATAGTAGATCACAGTAAATCTTTTAGCATTTAATATTTTTGAGATTTTCTGTTAATAAATACAGGGTTATACAGGGTTACAAACTAAGTCATCAGTAATAAATAGTAACCATAAATGCATTTTTTTAGTAAATCGTTAAAGGTTTATCAGTAAATATTTATGTTTGTTATACATGTGTATATTGATTTTGAATAAGAGTGTCACTTTCATGGAAGCCCTCACAGGAGTGTTATCTCCGGAGACAACTAGAGCAATCACAGGAGTGATAAGGATCATGCATGTCAGAAAGCAAAAAATAATATAAAAATATTCACAAGTGGGTGTTATTTACCTGGCACTTAATGCTATTTTCAATTCTAACTTATCAACATATACAGAAGAATGAAATAAAAAGAAGATTAATCATAAAGAATCACAATAAGCGTTAAATACTTTTGAAAATCGGGTTCTCTGCATCTGTATTCGAATAGAAAGGCAGCATCACTTTCCTCCTCCAACAATACATGGAAATGGTCCTGTCAAAAAGGACAAACATAATTATCAAACTGATTGAAAAAAGTTGACTTAAACAAGCACATCATATAGGAACTTGTAATGCAATGTTATAGTATTTCGTTCTTAGTCAGCAATATTCAACCAAAGGTTTCTGTTACAAAGTCAAGCTACCTTTATTGTGGTTTTCCCTCTTGACACACATATATAGGACGCCAGATTTAGCCACTCAGATAAAAAAAAATCATTAAATAATTATTTTCAATATCTTTTTCCAAATGTAATTATGAGGAAAGTGTCAGGCAGGAAGCTTCGAAATTTCAAGTTGTAATGAAGTATGATGGCTCAGGGAAACAGACAGTGATATCTTGGACAACAAATTTTTATACAGCGGCTGACATGGCATTATTAATTTTGTACTTAATACTTAAATTTTAATGTTAACATATTAGTTTCAAAAAAACTTTCCTAAAAGGGAAATGCAAATTACTTGTCAGTTGTTGGGAGAAAATATTGAGTTTAGAATACAATGATTTTAATTCAGCTAGGGTTAGGGCTAAGGTTATATTTCTTACGTTTGTATAGAACTGAGATGTCAATCTTTTTGTTTGCATAATTTTAAGACGCGACCCTATCACAAGATCATGATATCCGAATGGTTGTTTATCCGATCTGTAGTTAACTGTGCTCATGGTGCATCAACAGTCGAGGTTGGCAAAAAATGACCGTTGAACCGAATGTTTCGTTGATGCCTTTGAAATCCACCGATACGATACACTAGTAAGGGCTGCACACGACATATCTTCGTATTTTGCTGTGGTTGTGTTTGTTGTTGTTCGTCTAGTTTGGCAAAATATGTTGCGGACAACTGTTAAACAGTTCCATGGTAACAGTCAACAGTTTACAGCGTTGGTAAAGCTCGTTACAATAAATAAATTTTGTATACCCAGGCCGGGGATCCCAAAATTATTAATACAGCATACTCATAACAATGATTTTTACAACTGTGATTCTTGAATGAAACTGTACTTACTTATATAATTTTCGCGAGAAAAATATATAGATGAAAACGGTTACGAAGGGGGGTTACGTAGAGTATGGGGAGACGTGAATTTCAACACCAGAACCAACCTCCTATCATTTTTGGTTCCAGAGATATCTTCGAGATTAGCTCCCCCTTATGAGCTATATGGGAGCGCGTTTTGTTTACGAATTGGCGCATACTTTGACGCGTTGGTTTGCGGTGACCAAATATCATCCCGCACACCCCAAGGGGTGCATCTTGAAGGGTTTAGCGTCCCCTACATGGACAAGTTGGTCCCAGCCTGGTCAGGTGTAGGGATGCTGAGATATCTTCGAGATTGCCGACCCCATTTTAGGGCATTTTGTGCAGCATTTTAGCGTATGAAATAACCTTATAGGTGAATGAAAATTGTGACGTAATAACGACAGCGCTGCGCCGACGTGCGCGTTACGTAGGGTATGGGGAGACGTGAATTTCAACACCAGAACCAACCTCCTATCATTTTTGGTTCCAGAGATATCTTCGAGATTAGCTCCCCCTTATGAGCTATATGGGAGCGCGTTTTGTTTACGAATTGGCGCATACTTTGACGCGTTGGTTTGCGGTGACCAAATATCATCCCGCACACCCCAAGGGGTGCATCTTGAAGGGTTTAGCGTCCCCTACATGGACAAGTTGGTCCCAGCCTGGTCAGGTGTAGGGATGCTGAGATATCTTCGAGATTGCCGACCCCATTTTAGGGCATTTTGTGCAGCATTTTAGCGTATGAAATAACCTTATAGGTGAATGAAAATTGTGACGTAATAACGACAGCGCTGCGCCGACGTGCGCGTTACGTAGGGTATGGGGAGACGTGAATTTCAACACCAGAACCAACCTCCTATCATTTTTGGTTCCAGAGATATCTTCGAGATTAGCTCCCCCTTATGAGCTATATGGGAGCGCGTTTTGTTTACGAATTGGCGCATACTTTGACGCGTTGGTTTGCGGTGACCAAATATCATCCCGCACACCCCAAGGGGTGCATCTTGAAGGGTTTAGCGTCCCCTACATGGACAAGTTGGTCCCAGCCTGGTCAGGTGTAGGGATGCTGAGATATCTTCGAGATTGCCGACCCCATTTTAGGGCATTTTGTGCAGCATTTTAGCGTATGAAATAACCTTATAGGTGAATGAAAATTGTGACGTAATAACGACAGCGCTGCGCCGACGTGCGCGTTACGTAGGGTATGGGGAGACGTGAATTTCAACACCAGAACCAACCTCCTATCATTTTTGGTTCCAGAGATATCTTCGAGATTAGCTCCCCCTTATGAGCTATATGGGAGCGCGTTTTGTTTACGAATTGGCGCATACTTTGACGCGTTGGTTTGCGGTGACCAAATATCATCCCGCACACCCCAAGGGGTGCATCTTGAAGGGTTTAGCGTCCCCTACATGGACAAGTTGGTCCCAGCCTGGTCAGGTGTAGGGATGCTGAGATATCTTCGAGATTGCCGACCCCATTTTAGGGCATTTTGTGCAGCATTTTAGCGTATGAAATAACCTTATAGGTGAATGAAAATTGTGACGTAATAACGACAGCGCTGCGCCGACGTGCGCGTTACGTAGGGTATGGGGAGACGTGAATTTCAACACCAGAACCAACCTCCTATCATTTTTGGTTCCAGAGATATCTTCGAGATTAGCTCCCCCTTATGAGCTATATGGGAGCGCGTTTTGTTTACGAATTGGCGCATACTTTGACGCGTTGGTTTGCGGTGACCAAATATCATCCCGCACACCCCAAGGGGTGCATCTTGAAGGGTTTAGCGTCCCCTACATGGACAAGTTGGTCCCAGCCTGGTCAGGTGTAGGGATGCTGAGATATCTTCGAGATTGCCGACCCCATTTTAGGGCATTTTGTGCAGCATTTTAGCGTATGAAATAACCTTATAGGTGAATGAAAATTGTGACGTAATAACGACAGCGCTGCGCCGACGTGCGCGTTACGTAGGGTATGGGGAGACGTGAATTTCAACACCAGAACCAACCTCCTATCATTTTTGGTTCCAGAGATATCTTCGAGATTAGCTCCCCCTTATGAGCTATATGGGAGCGCGTTTTGTTTACGAATTGGCGCATACTTTGACGCGTTGGTTTGCGGTGACCAAATATCATCCCGCACACCCCAAGGGGTGCATCTTGAAGGGTTTAGCGTCCCCTACATGGACAAGTTGGTCCCAGCCTGGTCAGGTGTAGGGATGCTGAGATATCTTCGAGATTGCCGACCCCATTTTAGGGCATTTTGTGCAGCATTTTAGCGTATAAAATAACCTTATAGGTGAATGAAAATTGTGACGTAATAACGACAGCGCTGCGCCGACGTGCGCGTTACGTAGGGTATGGGGAGACGTGAATTTCAACACCAGAACCAACCTCCTATCACTCTTGGTTCCGAAGATATCTTCGAGATTAGCTCCCCCTTAGTAGCTATATGGGAGCGCGTTTTGTTTACGAATTGGCGCATACTTTGACGCGTTGGTTTGCGGTGACCAAATATCATCCCGCACACCCCAAGGGGTGCATCTTGAAGGGTTTAGCGTCCCCTACATGGAAAAATTGGTCCCAGCCTGGTCAGGTGTAGGGATGCTGAGATATCTTCGAGATTGCCAACCCCATTTTACGGCATTTTGTGCAGCATTTTAGCGTATGAAATAACCTTATAGGTGAATGAAAATTGTGACGTAATAACGACAGCGCTGCGCCGACGTGCGCGTTACGTAGGGTATGGGGAGACGTGAATTTCAACACCAGAACCAACCTCCTATCATTTTTGGTTCCAGAGATATCTTCGAGATTAGCTCCCCCTTATGAGCTATATGGGAGCGCGTTTTGTTTACGAATTGGCGCATACTTTGACGCGTTGGTTTGCGGTGACCAAATATCATCCCGCACACCCCAAGGGGTGCATCTTGAAGGGTTTAGCGTCCCCTACATGGACAAGTTGGTCCCAGCCTGGTCAGGTGTAGGGATGCTGAGATATCTTCGAGATTGCCGACCCCATTTTAGGGCATTTTGTGCAGCATATTATGATGTTCTCTTTTAGGAATTGCCGATAAAAAAACCCAATAAGAAATGTCGATAAATACAAAACAAACATATGCCGATAAAGGCACACCGTTTGCACAGGCCACACTTTTAGCTTAGAGTACACCTTTAGCGCAGGGCGCGCACCTTTAGCTTCGAGAGCACATCTTTTAGCACTGGGCGCGCACCCTTAGCTTCTATAGCACAACTTTAGCACAGGGCGCGCACCTTAAGCTTCGAGTGCACACCTTAAGCACATGGCGGGCATCCTAAGCTTCGAATGCACACCTTTAGCATAGAGCGCGCACCTTTAGCTTCGAGCGCACACCTTTAGCACAGGGCGCGTACCTTAAGCTTCGAGTGCACACCTTCAGCACAGGGCGGACATGTTAAGCTTCGAGTGCACACCTTTAACAGCAGTGCGCGCATCTTGAGCTTCGAGCGACCACATTTACCACAAGGTGCGCCCCGTAAGCTTCGAATGCACCCCTTTAGCACAGGGCGCACACAAGTTTCGCGTGCACACCTTTAGCATCGGGCGCGCACCCTAAGCTTCGAGTGCATATCTTAAGAACAGGGCTGGCACAATTAGCTTCGAGTGCACCATAGAAAGACGCCAACCTCAGTTTAACGGTAGCACGGTCTGTGTTGGAGGTGAGCGCACATCAGCTGTGACATAATTAAACAAATAAACAATGTGTGAAATAATATCATGAGAGTGCGTTTTGAAATTCATTAAACTACATATAATTAAGCGTATGTTCACCAAAGCAAGTATCCAGGCGTCAAATAATCCTGCTACAGCTGACAATGACAACGACCAGAGATGTATTTTCTTATCACGACCTTAAACATGATGAAGTATAATACAACGAAAATTTGCAAAATTCGTACTTAAAATGACCAAACATGACATTAAGTACCATTTGAAGGATAAATAGGAGCACAGGCCGACGAAACACGGTCAAGGCAAATTAATGAAACGGCAACATTTTTGATTGATCGTATTTCACAGTGTTGCTTATAAAACAGCCTATGTAGGCCAGTGTCCCAGTTTCAGGACAATGACAGTGTTCCATGTGTCACTTATTTATAAGTGTCTTTGTACGGTGTTCTGTTAGGGCCGTCGTGTTTTCGCCCTTACGGAAATGAGCGAATATGCGAAGTGACGACTGCTCCTTCGCCTTCGTCCTTTCGCTCCTTCGCCTTCGTACTTTCGTGTCTTCGCCGTCTTCCCATCGCTTGTTAGCCTTCGTCCCGTCGCTCCTTCGCCTTCGTACTTTCGTGTCTTCGGCCTGCCCATATCTTGTTCGCCTTCGTCACTTTGTTCCTGGGCCTTAGTACTTTCGTACTTTTGTGTTTTCGCCACCTTCCCATCGCTTGTTCGACTTCGTCAACATTTCCTTGTCGCACTGCTTTATGACCTGCACCGAATGTAAACATCGGGTACATTTCCAAGTATAACTCAGTACTTAAACTCGAAAGGTGTCATTTATTAACTAATTTCACATTTCTTGCCCCGATTTTTGCGTTAAAAAATATTAAATCCCTTTAAAGGTTTTCTTTTTTAAATGTTTGCCTACCAGGTATTCGTAGGTCATTTTTATTTTCGTAAAAATGACGTCATGGTGCATGTGCTCCACTTCCACGGACAATTGTGCCATCATCACCCTCAAGTGCCGTGATAATCTTACGGATGGAAACGATAATCCTTTTGCAGGTACAACCTTCTATAGTAATATGTTACTATTTATAGTATATGTGTAATATTATATTGGTGACGCCTTTGCAAATTATGTTGAATCACAATTTAGAAGAACATTGCTTCCCTAGCTGGTGGACAATAGGCGTAGTTTTACCTATCTTTAAAAAAGGTGATAATACAGACTCTAATAATTATCGAAGTAATACATCAACTTTTTGGTCTGCAAAGCTATTATTGTGTTAATAAATGAAAACAAACAACATGAAACGATGGGCGAATGAGACTTATTAACTCATTGATGGTTAATTGGTAAAACCAGTCTTTATTTTGATAATGCAAGTTCAAAAACACAGATAATAACAAGTAGACAAATAATCACAAAGTAATAATGGTAGTCAATGTTTGTAAGTAATTATGGTAGTCAATATTTGAAAGTAATTATGGTAGTCAATATTTGTAAGTCATTTTTAGTCAATATTTGTAAGTCATTATGGTAGTCAATATTTGTAAGTTTAAATATCAAGAATTAGTTCTACTAGCAATTAAACTATACATTTACAGAATTGAGAAGTAAGCATAAATGCTTATTATAAGTCTGTCTTCTGTATAACATTAGAACAAATGACATGTGGTGTTAACATGTTGTCATATTTGATTCATAATTCACACTTAATAAGAATAAACAGGCATTGACAATTGTTACAGAAGATGACGTAATCAAAATGCAAAAACAATGGTTTAAATTACATCTATTTCTAAATGCATAAAAATAAACAAAAAATTGACGTACGGAAAGAGAGATGGAAGGGAAAGAGAAGTAGCTTAGGCAAGACACAGACGATGAGTATGTTCGATGTTTAAATTAGTTTGTATAACGTTTGGTGTTAGGAATAAATGTTCATACTTGGTAGAAGATATGATAATTGATAATTGAGGTGTAAGATGTGTCTTCAAACAATATAAGTTGTATAGTTGTATAGGGTTAAGGGGACTGATATTTTCAAACAAGACCTTTCTGTGGTTAGTATATAATGGACATGTAAAAAAGTGTTAAGTGTCTTCTATTGCTCCAAATGTACACAGGGGACTTTCTACGATATTCTAAGGAGGAGATGTTCATTAACATTGCTGCATTCAAAGGTAAGCATGGTGAAAGTGGTTGACGCCAGACCCTTGGTGATACTAAGCATTGTTATTAAACAACAAGAGTTATAATTGCAGTGATGTAGTTTTTTTCTCATGGATGACGGAAGCGCATTTCACAAAGATATTGTTGATGGTAGAACGATTGAGAGACGTGTTGCGATTTGCAATTCAAGTTCCGTAACCGTAAGATGTTTTTCTGAGACTATTGGACAAATATACTGAAACTGATGAAGGCATTTAACAAGAAAGATGGGATGTAGTCATACAATAATGCATTTTGTACAAGAGACACAATATGTATGTTTTACGTCTAGATTTGAGTTGCTTAAATTTCCGTAGTGAATTAATGTGTTTCCATACGATCTCTTTTAGAACATGTTTCTCTTCAGGCGAACAGTAATATCGTAGATTTTCATAACGCTGTGCGCAAAAATAAACAAAACTCATTGAAGAAACTTACAGCCCGAAGCTGCCATTGAGGTGAAAAAAATACTTTCTCCTTGATATTTAATATGCATAACGATCATGTTTCTTAACTGATGGATGAGCTTGTTTTGTTGAGTGTTTTTGTAAACAAAACTGACAGATAGGGCAAATTTACAAGAATAGGATTAATCGGGAACATGTGTCACGGTTTAGTTGACAAACTCTCTATGCATCTTTCAAATTTCATGGAATTTGATCACTTTAAAAAAAATCAAATTATGTACCTAAATGTTATATTGACACATAAGTCTACCATTTCTTTTTGATCACATCATAATCAGCATCCATGTTCCTGCGAAGGGTTAGAGCACTGGAAGTATCATATCCACTATCGCCATCTGTTTCAGACTTTCCATAAACGTTATCTGTGTCAGAGCTTTTCAATTCATGTTTGTTCAAATGGTTATATGTATCACTGTCATCTCCGATATTATTATGGCCTTTGCCGTCGATCAGGTTATTCGATATATCGTATTCATTTTCAGTTTGTCTGTCCGACTTTGGCGGCATTCCATCTTGATGAATATGATCATACTCATTAGTTCGATGTAATGTGACTTTGTTATAAGTGTTATTTGGCTTGGACAATTCAGACCTGGCTGAGCTGTTTTTGTCATGGGCTGTTTCGTTATCATCATTAGTATCATTCTGCGACATTTCGGTCAAATCATAATGGTCAACATCGGTCGTATCTGGCTCTGCATAGTGTTCGGTATCCTCATTGGTTTCTTCATCAAACGTTTTTTCAAGCACAAAATAAGAATGATTTGTGGCTGTTAAGTCATCCATTGTGTTTGTAGTAGATTCAAATATCGGTGTTGATATGCATGCTATTTCGGTGGCTGTGTCTTTGGTATGGTTGCTGTTTTCATCATTTTGTTTGTAGCACTTTGTTAGAAGTCCCCTGTAAAGTCAAACAAACGTAGCATTTGTTTATCATTTTGGCTACTATGTATTATATGTCGGAGACGCGTTCGATGACATCAAAGATACTTAAGGCACTGCTTTGTCATTTTCTTCGAAAATCAATCGAGGAAAAGACCATGTGTTGTATATCACGGTAATTTTACAAATACACGTTTAACAATGCAATCAAATTCAACATACAAGTTCATTGCGTCATGTTTTAAATGTGTTCATTCCATAAAAACTATGCTATAACTAAGAGAAATATTTTAAAGTTCTTTTAAGTGCAACATATAGAAAAGTGCAAGGAATGTTGACGTTTTAAACATAAAGGCCACAAGATAAGGACATGTCGCTTCAACTGAGATTTGCCTAGAAGAGAAAAGTTAACCTCTTATCCTTAGTTTTAGTGAAATAACATTTTAAACGTTCGCGTATCGATTCATTAGGACAATTATATAAACAAAACAAATCTAAAAAGTAAACCGACCTTCTTTTCAAAAATACCAGCACTATGACCGTCACAATGATAAGTACTACCAGAGAAATGGACACACCAGCAGCGAGACCTGCCGATGATCCTGCAATATAACAGATAATTTGGGTGTTTATGTAGTCACACTCATTTGTGTTTGCAAGAATGTCAGTTCAATCGTGCGCAATCAATATTTGATAACACATTTTATAAATCATACTTATATGTCTTTTTTGTTTAGTTATTGTTGTGTTTATGAACAAATATACAAGTTGTATTCAATTACGTTTTACAATGCGTACAAAAAGCTCAATTTGCGATTAGCTAAATATCCATTCGATTCATACCAAATTACGGCGGGTGTATCATATGTTATGTTTTTAAAAATTGCGGACTATTCATGATTCAAGCATATCTGTTATTCCATATGTTGGTTGCATATCTTCTTAATAATTTACATAAGTTGTTATCCATCATTATTATATTCATATTTAGATATACTAAATTCACACTGGAAATCACCAAATTTCACTTTTCATACGCTCTAAAGAGTCTGTATTGTCTCTCCTTGCACGTTTTTTTTCACGACGTTATATGGTTATTGTTGATATCTCTAAGTACACACTTTTCCATTGCTTTTACCATGGCAGTGTTAAGTGATGGAATGTAACGCATTTCTCTTTACCTTAAAAGTGTCTAATACCGTTACCTTTTGAAAATTAAAAATTAAAAACATGTTTCGTTCTATTAGAATTATTTTCGAAATAAGTCTACATCACTTATTTGATTTGAAAAAATTTCATGGTTGTCCATTATACTCTAAATGTATCATGATATATAGATAATAAGGTTTATCGGTCGCCTTAACAAAAACACTGAATTTTGTTTCAACTAGGTAAGAACGTTAATATTATAGAATGGCATACAGTATAGTGATTCACTTCAGGAATATTTCGTCAATACGTAATAGAACATTCTTAAATCTTGGAATATTGTCCTATATTAGTTGTTAATTTCTTTTGCTTAAAAATGAGTGTTGGACTTCAAAATAATAATGTTCCAAACTAAAATGAAACTGTAAAAAGGGATCTCTGTATATGGTTAACTATAAACATACCCCCTTTGTCCTTGTCTAAGGACGCTGCTGTTCCTTCAGGTGTCGGATGCAATATTGTCGTAGTAGATGAACCCAGTGCTGGAGCTTTCGTCGGAGGTGTATCTGTTGTTATGACATTATTGGTTGACGCCACGTGTGATGTAGGACCTGATGTGATATATGGTTAAAATTACCGAGAAATCAAAACTAAGCGGACTTCACAAACATGACTTACAAAATATTTTTCCCGATATGTGCTGCATAAGAATTATAGTTATGTTAGTAACCTCACTTGAGAAACATAATCAATCTTTTATACTGCTCAATAGAGTTACTTCTGATTTTACTCTATGTACTTAAAAATATTATGCAAAGAAAACATAAGATTTCCTTAACTCTGTCTATTAAGGAAAAACAACAACAAGAGAGGTTCAACTATTCGGATCACTTTCAATTTACATTTCATTGTTGTACAAATGATTTTAGAATCTCTTTAGCATTCCCACGCTTGTTAATGCGCGTTATGTTATTCCAGAAATTATTCTAGATAATAATTGGAACCTATTATATTCAAAGCTTGCATTTATTTGGTCGGATATTTGATTGAAAGGATTTTTATGGCCGGAATTATGATTTTCTTTTGATCTCCCTTTAATGTTTGATTTTTGGCTCAGTGCATTTGTAATCAAACATTCAAACGCTTAATGATTCAAAAACAACTTTAAAACATCAAAATCAAAAATACGAATAGGTAGATAAACAAGGACGGTACAAATCAATTACTGGAGAGACATTTATTTGTAAAATACATATAGCACTTGATCAAATGCTTCACCTTGTTTCGGGTTAAAAATGATTGTTTGTAGTAAGCCTGATATTGCATCAAACGATTTAAGAATTATTGGTACTTTGTGTTCAAACTTTATACTGTATACAAACTTAAAGTAATAACCTGTTGTTCCTCTGACTGGTGTCGTGGTTGATTCCGAATAAGATGATTGTGTCTCTCGTGTCGTTATCGTGGGTTCTGCCGATGTGCCATCTGAAAATTATCAAACAAAACATAAACGTTAAATCATATACCGTGTAAAAACTTGGCGTCGATCCGTGTGCCTTTTAACAAGATCTGGCTAAAAATGTTAAGCTTCTGGGCTTGTTCCTGTGGCGTCTATTATAGGGTTACTACTTTTATTAATCACAGATGAGATTAGAAAGGATACTGTGTTTTTTTTTTAAAATGTACAACATAGTGTTTTTAGAATATAACTGACTGAAACTTCCATAAGCAACGGCTACTAGTGATACATCCTAGACAAAATACAACCATGAAGGATTTCGTCGAAACACGATAAGTTAATTGAATAAGTTCAGATGATATCCAAGTCAGTTTTACCTCTATTTTCAGCTGAATGTAAAACTTTGTCGAAAGCATAATTAGTATTCAAATTGTTAATTATACACATAAAGCGTTAATACCATGTTCAATTTAGAATTGAGCATTACTCTACACGATCTAATCCGTGTTATACTTTAGTCATATTTTAATAGTTCTTTTCTGTAAACAGTATAAATTACATACAATTTACACATACACTTAGAATTAAATCAAACAGAAATAAGAAATGAGTTGAGCTACAATATATATATATAACAGTATCGTCCGCATAAAGGAGTACACATAACTTTAAAAAATCAATTAACCTGTAATCATGTTCATGTTTATTAATAACAATACCATTTACAACCAAGCTACTTAGAAAATATTGATGCAAATCATTTACAAAGAATTAAAAAGAGTAAAGGAGATAAACTTTCTCCTTGCCGGACTCCAACACAACAAGGGAAATAGTCCGACTTTGTTCCATTTACTATTACACAGCTTTTTGCTTGTTCGTACATGTTCCTAACAACATTTAAAAATGTCCTTGTATCTTTTGTCCATGTAGTTTAAACCATAGCATGTTTCTATTAAAAAATCAAAGGCACCTTCTAAGTCAATAAAGGCACAGAACAATTTCTTGCGAGATGTGTACAAGTGTTCTTTAAGCATATTTAAAAGAAACGTGTTATCGACTGTTGAATGTGCTGGTCTAAAACCAGTTTGAAATTCGCTTAACATATCGTACTTTTCAATGAATTTTAATAATCTATTATTCAAAACTGTAGTAAATAGCTTACCAATATATAGTCACACTCATTCGTGTTTGTAAGTGTGTGAGTTTAATCGTGCGCAATTAATATTTGATAACACATTTTACATGTTATCTTTGTTTACTGCTCCTTTTAGTTCTTTATTGTTATGTTTAGGAAAAAGTACACAAGTTGTATTCAATCATGTTTAACACTGCGTACAAAAAGCTAGAGTTGCGATCAGCTAAACAAACATTTGATTCATACCACATTACGACGGGTGTTTGATGTATTTATGCTATTAAACTCAGAAACCGCGGACTATTTATAAACCAAGCATATTTGTTATTCCATATGAGGGTTGTATCCCTTCAAAATAATTTTGCATAAGTTTTTATACATCATTATTATACTCATTCCTGAACTCATATTTAGATATACCAAACACACACTGGAAATCACCAAATTCAATTGCTTTCCATACGCGCTAAAGAGTTAAATGTAGAAAGTTTTCAAACGTTAATACATTTAAAATGTGACACAGGTCGAAGGTCTGTTTCAGAAGGGTACTATACAATTGCGACCCATACTCAATGATGCTGTCAATTTCTGTCGGAGGACAATTGCCCGAGACGTTTGAACGAACCAATGCAAGCAGACATATATGTATTGCCTCTCTCTGCTAGACACATTGCTAGGTATTTTCACGCTTTTTTGTTGCAGATATACCTATACCTTATACACACTTTACTTTACCATTGCTTTTAACACATTTTACTTAACCTTAAAAGTGTCTGCTTCATTTACATTTTGAAACTTCAAAATTAAATTCATTAGAATTTGTTACATTATAACCATTTTATCAAGTATGTCTACATCAATCATTTTTCAATAACAATTTGAATAATCATTTGTATATTCTAAAGGTGACCATTAAATATGCATGCATTTTACATTGCATAGTATGACATAACATAATTTAAATTTACAACCATGATATAAGAATGCAGTTATGTACCAATAATACCTACAATACTATGGAATTAAAAAGCAGTCTCAACCAAAAATGACTGGGAACGATTGACGAAATGAATAAATTATAAATCATGTAAGTGAATAAAATATAACTGTTAATTTCGATACATAGAGGATATTTGTTTATTTCAGTGTAAGATCGTATTTTATTTCACGACTGTCATAGAAAATATAGTTTTTCTATGATCAAGAGTAATTTCTGTTTCTTTTATGCTTTTTTGGAGTTTTATTAGTTTTTTTTAAAATTTATTTCTTAATAAGCCCCTTTTTTGAAAAGGGTGTTATTTATGCCGTTACCCGTGGGGCGCCCCTCTCGCAAAATCATAGCTGTACACTTTTCTATTTCCGGTTTGTTGAGAAATAGTTCTCTGCTATTCATTATTATAGTATATTATTCCCTTGTTTTTTAAGTACAAAGTTTTTATGAACAGTAATCAATGATTAGTTATAAATGCACATATGTTCCATAAAATAACGAAAACACTTTTATTTTAAGTGGGGCATGAATACATAACCAAATTTCTACGCTGGCCATTAAATGAATGAACATTTGGAAGGTCAAATGTGTTAGCAAAACAAATGCGGATACTCATTGGGTTTTAAACATTTATCTTAATTTAAGACTGCATGTTTTTCATAATAAATGAATATTCAGTCAGCTTACTGTCAGAAACCAGTTTGTTTCGCTTGAAAAAAGGTTTATTAACCAGGTAAAGAGTGAATGCCTCGCTAGTTTGTTGACATATTTTGAGGCGTGTATCGGATTATCTGTTAATTCTTGTGTGAATTTTCCGGGAAGCTCGTTTTACGTATTACAACGGCAAACAGTTCAAAATACATTTATTTATGTCCGAATAGTTTTTTTTCTGTAATGTGTTTGGTATGAAAGCAAATGTTGGAACATTCAGCTTCAAGATCAAGAAAATGTTTGAAAACGAGATAATCGGTAATAAACGGTAAGTTGTTAATTTCCAAATATATATTTATTTAAATTGTAACGTGCCGGCTGTATGTTCAATCGGTGTCGTAGAGCTTATATCGATCGCTCTTATATAAATTTTCCTCAGGCTGCTTTGCCTTATGATTAAAACAAAATATTCGAAAAATGATTGGTGAGATAAAATATAATCAACCAAATAATCAGGGTTCAAAGATTATGCATTCTTTTGCATGAAGTTCAATCACTTTAATGATGAGTGGCTTTCTCTTACGGGAGCTTGTTTATTGGCGATGCAAAATACCTTAACCTTTGTCAGCGCGCAGATCGCAATGCTCTGAGGCCTACGCAGATGTCAGGTATAAGGCTTACTAGAGTTTCTAGCCAACAGCTACGTTCACCAGACTAGATCGCAATGCTGTATGTATCTGGCTACTTGAACTGGAACGCTAGATAACCCTATAGATGTCAAGTTCCTGGTGCCTTTTTTTCCCACAGATCGCAATGCTCTGTGTTCAATCATAAACAGCCAGAAGGTCAAGACTCTTATTATTTGCCTTCAAAAGAATATTTCCGGTTTACTGTTTGATGTTACCTCGACGGCGGTCAAACACAGAACGAATCTTTCAGCTGAGCGACGCGCTTATATACTCACCGGGCGGACGAGTTCATTATTAAGATGGGTAAAACGGGTATATTCCACTTTGCGAAAACATTATTTTTACTAATACTCTTTATGAAAACAACTCCCGGTTAATAAATAATGTTTAACATGATTTCTTTAATTATTATTGTCGCTAATAGAATATTTGTATGGAATAAATAAGTCTGAAATGTAAAACTAACCTTTGAAATACACCGCCTGACATTTAACTTTGTAAGTGCAAATGGCCAATTTATAACAAAGGGCGGTAATCGTGCAAATATGCGGTTACGCTACAAAATTTAGAAAACATTTCTTTAAATTTCAAACATTGTTTGCCAACAATTACTGGTTCAAAGTGAAGACTATTGTTTTGATCGAAGGAAATTACTACATAGGAATTTAAAAGTAGTTCTGAAAGTTGATATTTTGACTCCGTTTTTTGCAGTGAAAATATCTGGTTTTATTTCACTGTTAAAACCCCATATTTCATCGTAAAGCATGAAAGAAATTGTTTTATTCTTTTGTACAAAAAACATAAAATCTAAAAAGTGAAGTAACAAAAACAAATTTCTTTCAATTGCCCAATTACATTTAAATTAATCTGAGATATTGGTATTTTCATAAATGTTCCATGTTAAGTAAAACGAATTACTTTTGGAGCATATACTTTTTTACACAGAAAAATAAATGTATTATATTCTAATAAAACTATATCAAATCTATAGGTGTGCATTAATCTCTCAGTTTATCACAATTTATAGATTATCAGGTTTCTCGGCCGTATCAAAACACAAGATATTGTTTCAACTAGATGAAGACTTTAATATAAGATTGGCATAAGATATAGTGATTCACTTCAGAAATCGCCTATAAATATTTATTGGAACATGCTTTAATCTTGGAATATTGTGCCATATTATTTTTAAATGCTTTGCTTTAAAATGATAGTTGCTGTGTATAAAAGCAAGTGTTGGAGGTATTTAACGTTTCTCAAAAGTAAATAGAGCCAACTGCAGGGGAAAACAGAGGTTCTTTTTTTCGGATCATACTTGAAGTTTTCATTGTATTTTTTTGTACAAAATCAAATTTAGAATATCTATTGGAATGGACATGTTTCACCTTGTTTCGGTTTAAATACGTCCTTTACAATTGTTTGTAGTGCGCTTGATTTTGTATCAAAACGTTTTGTTGATGTTGGGTACTTAATGTGTTCAAACTTGAAACTGTATAAATCTTAAAGTTATAACCTGTTGTACTATTGGCTGGTGTCGTGGTTGATTCCGAATAAGATGATTGTGTCTCTCGGGTCGTTATCGTGGGTTCTGTCGATGGGCCATCTGAAAATTATCAAACAAAACACAAACGGTAAATCATATACCGTGTAAAAACTTGGCATTGGTCCGTGTGCCTTTGAACAGGATCTGGCTAAAAATGTAAAGCTACTGGGCTTGTTCCTGTGGCTTCTATTATAGTGTTTCTACTTTTGTAACCACAGGTAAGATTAGAAAGGATGTTTTTAAAATGCACAACATAATTTTTCTAGTATGCAACTGTCTCAAACTGCTATAAGCAACGGCTACTAGTGATACATCCTAGACAAAAACAAATAACCCTTAAGGATTGTGTTGAAAACGTGATAAGTTAATTGAATATGAGTTAAGATGATATTAAGATATAGTTTTACCTGCATTGTCAACTGAAAGTGAGACTTCGTCGAAAGTAAAAGTAGTAGTTATAATATAAACCTGATGTGTTTAAAGTCTGTTCAATCAATTTGAGCATTCTTTTACATCATCCAAACCATGATATGAAATCATTAAACAAAATCTTTGATATATGTACAGATAAAAAGGTACTGGCAATATTTTGGCGCTTATTTACTGGGGGAAGTTTAGGCCTCGAAGCCATCATTTATTTTTTAATGAAAACTAATATGTTTTACCTGTACCTAAATCATAGTCTTTTTTATCAATAAAGTCAAATGAGGTTAACATAACAATGCATGAAAATTAAAACAAAACAAAACAAAACAACATTAACCTATATTTTGCGACTTTAAAAGATGTTCTACGTAGAACATTATCTGGTTTTCCATTACGGAAAGTATCAAGTATATACGCACAACTCGGTGCAGATTGATTGGATTTGATTCTCAGTCGATAAAACTGTACTTTACAAAAAGCAAAAACAGGAAACAAATTAATTTTCACCTGAAATTGTTTAACCATACAGCGTTAAAAATATAAAACCCTTCTTTCGTTCGTGATAGCTGCGGTACCCTTTTACAAACATTTAAAGTCTGAATCACAAGTTGAAATGAGAATTAGACATTCTTAGATGTAAAAACGTACACTTTGCACAAACTTTATATATTTTGTTAAATCACTTAAACTTAAATGACAACCTATTGTGTCGTACATAAGTAGTGTATAGGTTAACGTTTGATAAGATAAGATAAAGTGTCCTTTACTCAACACATATTTTACCGTAAATGTCACTTCAGCGTATGTTCAAGGTTCCTTTAAAAATTGAAACGTTAGTTAATTAAAGGAAGTAAGATATCGGTTTTAAGTAGGTGCATAATACACACTATATTCTTTATACATCATATATAACTGAATTTTGACTCGATAATTGAAACAGCAAGGATTGGTTTTAAATTGAACCAATATACACATCAGCTTTGTTTGCAGGCACTGGTGTTTTTGCTCAAGTCAAGTCAAGTCAAGTCAAGTTTCCTTTATTTCACTCATTCCATTGCAACGTTGGCTTGAGTACCACACCAGGCGCGATTTTTATGGTAGAATTACATCTTGCGTTCTGACTTGTACATTTTGCTTTCTGGCTTGTACATTCTTGCCTTATTGCACCCTAAATTCGTTATCTGAACAACAGTTTATCATAATTAATTTATATTCGACTCTTATTTGATGTTGTTTATTCCATTCAGTTTATTTTCAAAGTTAATTCCTCAGTGTAGATAATCTGCTACAAATCATTAAAAAAACTAAAAGGGCGAACAAGCACAAAACAAGAGCCACGACGCTACAATATGACAAACATGACACATCTATACAAACATTGCAATTGATATACATGTTGGGGTAGACTGCCTTCTCAAGGTCAGTAAAACAAAATAAGATTTCACTGGGGACGGCAATATACATGTTGGGGTTACCGCCTTGGCACGTTCGGTAGAAATAAAGTAAGATCTCACTGGGGCGTTGATATACATGTCGGGGTAACCGCCTTCTCATGGTCAGTAGAAACAAATTAAGATCTCACTGGGGGCGTTGATAAACATTTTCGGATGACCGCATTTGCACGGTTAGTAAAACAAGAAATATCTCACTGGGGGCGTTAATAAACATTTTCGGATGACCGCATTTGCACGGTCAGTAAAACACGTAAGATTTCACTGCAGCGTTGATAAACATTTTCGGATGACCGCATTTGCACGATTAGTAAAAGAAGCAAAATCACACTGGGGCGTTGATAAACATTTTCGAATGACCGCATTTGCACGGTAGGTAAAACAAAGTAAGATCGCACTGGGGACGTTGATATACATGTTGGGATGACCACCGTGGCACGGTCAGTAGAAACAAAGTAAGATCCCACTGGGGGCGTTGATATACATGTTGGGATGACCACCTCGGCACGGTCAGTAGAAACAAAGTAAGATCTCACTGGGGGCGTTGATATACATGTTGGGATGACCACCTCGGCACGGTCAGTAGAACAAAGTAAGATCTCACTGGGGGCGTTGATATACATGTTGGGATGACCACCTCGGCACGGTCAGTAGAAACAAAGTAAGATCCCACTGGGGGCGTTGATATACATGTTGGGATGACTGCCGTGGCACGGTCAGTAGAACAAAGTAAGATCCCACTGGGGGCGTTGATATACATGTTGGGATGACCGCCGTGGCACGGTCAGTAGAAACAAAGTAAGATCCCACTGGGGGCATTGATATACATGTTGGGATGACCGCCGTGGCACGGTCAGTAGAAACAAAGTAAGATCCCACTGGGGGCGTTGATATACATGTTGGGATGACCGCCTCGGCACGGTCAGTAGAAACAAAGTAAGATCCCACTGGGGGCGTTGATATACATCTTGGGATGACCGCCGTGGCACGGACAGTAGAACAAAGTAAGATCTTACTGGGGGCGTTGATATACATGTTGGGATGACCACCTCGGCACGGTCAGTAGAACAAAGTAAGATCGCATTGGGGGCGTTGATATACATGTTGGGATGACCACCTCGGCACGGTCAGTAGAACAAAGTAAGATCGCACTGGAGGCGTTGATATACATGTTGGGATGACCACCTCGGCACGGTCAGTAGAACAAAGTAAGATCCCACTGGGGGCGTTGATATACATGTTGGGATGACCACCTCGGCACGGTCAGTAGAACAAAGTAAGATCCCACTGGGGGCGTTGATATACATGTTTGGATGACCGCCGTGGCACGGTCAGTAGAACAAAGTAAGATCTCACTGGGAGCGTTGATATACATGTTGGGATGACCACCTCGGCACGGTCAGTAGAACAAAGTAAGATCTCACTGGGGGCGTTGATAAACATGTTTGAGTGACCGCATTGATACGGTCATCGAAAATCAATTATGAATGAAACCATTTTGGAAAGCTCAACCCAACACGTACCCCAACATTTAGTATTTACAAATGATAATTATTCTCGATTTGTATTTACCTCCTGCGCACAAGCTTGTTTTCAATTCTTTTGCCTCCGTAAAATTGACGTAAAAAATCTGGTTGATTTTCTCCACATATGCATACGTCAAAGGTTGATTGGTGCTATTTTCTGTAAGGTAATAATGAATCAGTTTAAATACGTTTACTTATGTGTGTACAATATTAGCAGAACAAATCATACGTTTATATATCCTTTCAAAAAGTTGCATTGTACCGAACATGATGTCTTCCCTTTAACGCGAATAAGAACATTTTAAAAAATATATTTAAATATGTTGATATGATTAAAATTTCTGCAGAACATGTCATACATTCTACATTTTTTCCAACAAATCAATATATACACTAAATGATGTCTCTCCTTCAATGAATTTTAACAAATATGATGCGAACTATTAATATTCGACATTAAAACACCAGAACTGTTCGTCTTGCTATTTCCCCAAGTTCACATTCCAATAATTCAAGTTTCATAGCCCATCCTTTCTTTTATAATTTTAACTAGTAATGCAAAATTTATAGTGCACTAATAAAGGTAACTAACATGAACGCAACAGTGTCAACGGGTGAAATATACTTGTACTCTCAGACCAAGATTATAAGTTGATAACCCGATATGGGATGTACGGGGCAACGGAAATCATATGGAATATAGTTCTGCGCCCCGTACATCCCACGTCGGGTCACCTACTAACTCGTAATGTATATATCATTTCGACTGACTGTTAAGATTTATCAATACGACAACACCATCTGGGAAATGTTTCGTTTAATAATCGGAAACGGGATATAGACGCCATTTTGGAAAACTGTTTGACCATCGCGTTTCCAATCCTGGACCAATGCTGTTGCGTCATTTATGTTGGAGGCGTGATATATTTATTTATTAATCAACTGTTACGATTTCGTACCGGGACGATAATAATATTTATTCTTGACAACTGACGATAATATATGCCAAAACTCGCCCAATATTGACCAATGTCAGCCAATATGAGTTTCTGCCGTTTTAATTCGCTACTAAACTCGCAAAATACGGGATAAGAGGAATGGACCATTTTAATTGGATGTCGAAACTCGCCCCAATATGAAAATGCTGTAAATGAGTCTAAAAGGCTGCCATTTTTTTCTTTTTTACCGACTGGTTTTAAAAGTGAAGGGCCTTGTTTTAAACATACTTGGAACAACTAACAAATATAGTACTTCAATCACTCTGTACGCTTTAATATTACAGTTGTTTGTAACCTGTTTGGTTGAATTTTGTGATAAATATGATTTTGGAAAACCGACAAAGAGGACGACGAAGGAGAAAACAATCGCGAGAACAATTTTGAACTTTTGGTAACGGTTAACAAACACATATGTTTTCTTAGACTGTACAATGCAATCGGCTTTATCCATAAGTGTATGCAATGTCATTGTAGGGGATGCATGACAAAATCAGCAAAGACCAGTCTAGATAAGATCTGCGGTCTCGACAGATACGTGTAAACACACCGAACTCGATGTGATACAGGTCAGCTGAAAAGCGTCTTATCATAAGTCACTTTAAATAATCATTTAAAAAGTTATGGAGCAATACGCTAATACAACACTCGGGTTGAAATGACCGTGCACGCATTTATTTGTCAAATGTAAAACATATTATGTCGATCTGCCGATGTTAGATTCTGATTTACGGTAATAAAAGTCTGAATACCTAGCGGCCTACTGCCTAAACACAAATAGCTGCATCCGTCCTTAAGTTCAAATCGTCGTAACTGTATGAACCTATTATTGGGTTAACCCAGATAGAATTATGTACATACCAAGCATATCGTTTAAGGATATGATGGACTCTTTTTTAGTTATTCCTGTCCAGTGGTTCTGGTCTTCCGGGTCTGTAAAATTCGCATTTCTTATACTTTGTATCGATGCAGGGAATTTTCCTCCAACGATGCAGTTTTCAACAGCCTGAGCCCAATTCCCATAACTTTGAGTCTGTATTTTCGCCTTCGGTTTACGATCTGTACATAGAATAGTGCATGTATCATGGTAACAAACACGTCAATCTTGAGTAAGCATGGAAATGTTCGATTTGGTAATACGTACCTACCTGAAGACTTGTAAAGGTAGATGACGACAACACATTTACGTTCATCAATTAATGTATTCTTTAACAACAACAATCACATGGGCATACAATGTACATTTTTTCTACTCAAATTCTTCGTGCACACATCATTGGCTAGGCCCTTCCTTGTCTATAGAGATATTGATTTTGCGCAAAGAATGTTTTTCTAAATGTAATAAGTTTTAAATAATACCACGCCATATATAATTGCAATTTTAGATATCTATTACCTTTCAAATACTTTCTTTCAAACTAAAGAATGAATAAAGGCATTATCTCCTAATCGCCTTTTTGCCTCAGTCGTAGCCGTAGATCCACATCTGTTCACAAGAAACGTGACAATATATGTTTGTTGCAGGAGCGTAAAACCATACCATTTGAATATACAATGCTTAAAAAATTCCCAAATTCATCAAGCTAAGGGCCAAGTGCAATAAACGGCTTGTGGAGGCTCTTGAGACCTCGGATGAGTGAAAAAATGTCAAAAGATACAATTTCAAGTCCTACCTTGTTAAATCTGCCAGCTTGTTGCAATACTCATGGGTTGAAAAAATACCCAAGAAAATAGAATAGTTCATTATCTTTATTATGTAACACTTGTTGCTGAATGTCGTGTGGTAAGCAAGTACCAATGTAAAAGTTAATGTATTAAATTAGCATTTCAAAGCCTTTATATGCCTTTCATTTTGCAAACATACCCATCAGTCTGTTTACCTCAATAGCTTGTTTTAAGCCCCAAGTGAGTCGATTCTACTCGGTAAACATTACATCATTAAAGTATAAAATTCGGCAACGTTGAGAATATCAGTGCGCATCTGATACTAGAACAGCGGCGGGAAAACATGGGATGCTTGACGATTAACTTTTATTTGTTGTTTATTAATTAGCCATGTGATAACTATATGCAAGTTACAAACGTGAGCACATTACGGATTTCTTTATGCGGAGTGTTGACAGACGAGTATTTGGTCAATTTGGTTAATATTCAGCGTGCATCGTGTACAATCGCACTACGAAAATATTGACGATCAATCATATCAAAAGATAAAATTGATCGGTGTTAAAAAAACGACAAGGAAGTATCAGTGACAACGAAGGAAATGGTAAAAACAAAAACGATAGCGCCACTAACGTTAAACGGCCATTGTCCTCGAAACAATGATTGAAGAACAACTAAAAGGGACGGGATAAGTACTAAGTAAACGTCGACATAAGTTGTGTCAGCGATAAAAGAGTTAACCCAGGGATATTAACAACGGCAACGGTGAACTTAACAATGAAGCAGACGGGCAATATGCAATTTCAATAGTCTTAGCAAAGGCATTAAAATCATAAGCATCCTTTCATATTCAACATGTATTCTAGTCACAAATATGTTATTCCCTAACTTCATATCAAGGGCCTTTTTAAAGGCAAGCAACTCTAACACGAACTATCCGTTGCTCACAAAAAGTGTTTTTCTCACTTCATAATAACAGTGTTTGCTAACATTCGAAACAATCCTACTAAACAAAGAAGCTGTTTCGCTCAATACATCGTATACCGTTAAAATGTTCATCAAAAGGTAAAGGGTATACAACTCCACGACATTGGTGGATAGTTTACTGATTAAAACCCCAACATTTCTTGAGTGGGCGCTATAATATTGTCAGGCTACGAAACTTGTTTCATCTTGTTGCATATCAGGTGGCATAGAAAAAGAAATAATTACCAAAATAATTTTTGTTGCTGCATAAAAGCTTTGGGTAGGTATCTAAAGTGCATGACTCCCAATGGTAGTCATTTCCAGGTCTGTACTTAAAGGAGAACTGAAGGCAGTTGTTGTGAATGTCTTGTGAATTATTGCTAGGAGGAACTGAAATATAAAAGTTGACGTATAAGCGACGTAAAAAGTACATCATGTGCAATCTTTTTTTTAATCAAATATGAAGTTATATTTAAAAGATAACTTTATAAACCCTTTATCGTTTGTGCCTCTGGAAGGAAAAGAACCCGTCTATCAGCATGAATTAACGTTATCAGTAAACTCGCAATCTTTTCCGTCCTGATTTCCGATAAAGATTGTTTTTTCATGTAAGAATACATTTTTTAATCATGTATTCAATATCAATCGTTTGTAAGTTTTACCTTGATATAAACATAATAAAACAATGTAACTGGTACCATTTTCTACAGTGTAAAATGAGAATATATTGGTGTCGACTGTGTCACATTTTTCTCCGCAAGATTTTTTCTGCTTAGGGACTTTACGGGCACATTTACATCGCAAGCCCTGAAAAAGTGTTCATACTTAAAGACCTACTTCCGTCGGCATAATGTCATGCAAGTAGTGCCCTACCAGTCAGTTACAAAAATAAGACATAAGCGTCAAAAATGCCATTCTTTTTATAAAAAAAAGACTCGTTGAAAAAAACCAAAACATTTTAATTTCATGTTTTGACACTATTTCATAAAAAGCAAATTATACATGCAATTTGGTATTTCAGCAACGGATTTAAACTTGAATGTTAAATATTTAATCTGTTTCAAAGTTGTTCTTTAAAGGTAAATGTAAGATTATGTGTATTACTATTGCAACTGATGCTGAACTAAACAGTAAGTAATTATCAAGAATGATAATTTTTAAAACATTTCAGAAAGGTTTTATATGTATTATGTTAATCATATTCATAGAATATGAATTTTCACCTAAAAGGGTAAGACATGAAACAAAGTTATGACGTCCTAATCCAAAACATATCATACCTAAAAAATAATTGCTGAACTCCTTGCAAGTGATATAAAAGAAGAGCCGCATTGCAATGACATAGGCACAAGTGTGACATAGTGTTTTCAGGACAAAGACTAACAGTCAAAACTGGCACCCTTAAATCACCTTGATTTAATGAAATCCCTTGAAAAAAGCTAATACAATATCACTGTTTTCACATTCCATACAAAGTATTGTCAGGAAAATTAAATGTTAGCCACATGTGTAAATAATTTGTGTTATAATTCTTTTTTAGACAACATTTTTTCTCAGCTATTCCGCTGACCAATTTTGTTTGTTACTTTATACAAAAGAAGAAATGACTTGGAAGGTTGTGAGTGTAAACATTCGTTTCGCATGGTTACTCATATGTTCTATTTTAGATATTTAACTGTTATTAGATTTCAATAGTTTACATTTTTTGACAATGCGGTAGTCCTTGGATAACTATAAATATCAAAACGCAGAAATTATTATTAACTTATCATTATCCCATCAATGTTCTTAACCGTTTCCGTCACTTTTCCCATTTTCCTGTAAATTTCCCAGTTTGGATACTTGATAACTTGCAACGGAATTACTCACCACTTTTGATTTTTGTATACCGAACTTATGACATCCTGTTGTACGTCTGCATTCGCTCAGAGTTGAAACAAAATAATTGGTTCCATCGTTCAATTGGCCACATCCTTCAAAACAAAGACATTTGATTACGGAAGCAAGTTACTGACAAATCAAACCAACCACGGTGAATAGACCATTTAGTATTACTCCTAAGTTAAGAGTTTTATTACCCAAAATATAGCGCACGAAGATGTAAGCTAGAAGGTGATATTTATCTGGTGGTTGAGTATTTTTAGTCAATTTATGAACTGATTTGATGTTTGTGATTTCTAACAATCAATAATTTACAATTACCTATATATTAACCATATGATATAAACCCTTAATATACTCAGGGGAGCTATGTTGAATAGCTGTGTTACCATACCTTTGAATTCATGTCTCTGTTGTCTGTTACTTGTATGAGAAATTACTGTAAGTTTTTAGTCCTGAGTTTAACAAGGCGAGAATGTGTTTGAATGACCTAATCGTACATTTCACGAGATATCGCTGTTGTTTCGACTGGATACATTTGTTTGTTTGTGGAATTTGTATCTTATATGTGAAGCAACTGTATCGGTTTTTATTATTTGTTACATTTTATTCTTCAGTGTCATGCTAGTTGACGCTAGCTTTGATTTTGATTATCTTTTTAATTTTGAAAGTAATGGTAAATGTTGAGACTAAATTGAGTTTGCGTTTAAAACTCTCTTTAACCCTTGTGATCTCGTGTTTCTGTGACTGTTCAAAAGCGGTTACTCAAAAATTAAAAATTCATCAAATATATCAATAATAATGTATTGATTTTTCAACCGTATTAAAATAGTTTTATTTGTTAAATAAAGATTAACTAATTAGTTCTGACTTGTTTTGATTATTTTAGTATATTCATAAAGAACATGCATTTACCCACCAACATAAGCATAACTAATCCATGTTTTGGCATATCCAATCCAAAATCCATTGTCTTGACCGTCTGCTTTTGTAAAAAAATCCAAACCATTTTCAACAATGCATGAGCCATCATCCTTGCAGGTTACACTTGGTACTGCCAAGGTGCATCTAGACTCGTTCCATTTCGTTTCATGTTGTGAAACAAAACCTCCCTGACCTGAAAATTCCCAAGATTAATCAAATGCTGGTCTATATATTATATAATTAGTGTCTTATTCATTTAAAACATTTTAAATAGCTTAATTAGTTTTTTGCAAGAGAGCACGTTGATATAATACCTTTGTATAGCACGATAGTAACAAATTGACGAAGAAAAAATGTTTATCGATAAGTTTTAACGATGTCTGTGCAAATCCGCTCGACAATTAACCAAACTTCAGTACATTCAACTAAACAATTGAACCTGTTTAATTAAAACAAAAAGGAGTTTGGTTTACTTTACTTACAGAGTAAATAATTGCCGTACTAACTGATTCTGTGGTTTCATACAAAATTAACTTAAACATATAACTAACGTGAAGAAAACAAGAATCAAACTTGTCATCCTAATCTAAGAAATTATCCTATATTGAATTGTTGTACTATGTTCCTTTACAATATTTTAAAACTTAATTTAATGAACAACCACCTTTCCTTCATATTAACGCGTTATGTTTGTGTCTGTAATTTAATTTCACTTTAGATTGTTAGTTGGTTATAAATAGAGATATGAAATGCATTCGATCCGTTTTTGACTCTTATAAATTAAGTTTCCTATAACATGTACAAGATCATAATCCTAAAACACGTTTATTAGGTCACGCATTATACTTTCCTTACTCTGCATTTTATTTGTATACAGTTCAAACTACAAGGACAAACCAAGTTGTTGAACAATCAAGAAACAAGCGTTCACCGGATTTAAATGACCAACAAATTAGTGTTTATTAAGGATGGTACTTCTTGCTAAGAACTTAAGTAGTTGCCGAGCAATTTGATGGCTGATAACGACGTTGGTTAGGGAAGTAAAGACATTTTCAGGTGGTTGTTCAAAGCGGCAATGGATGTGATGGCAATGGAAATTCGATTGCTGCTATTGAATTCAATAGTGTCTTAATAATACATTTTTTGATACTGATAAATGTAGTTGCTACGGAAGAGGTGGTTGGTAGGGAAATCATTGGTATAGAAGGAAGTCATTAGTAGTTAAGGTAGCTAGTGGTTGCTAAGGTAGAAATTGGTTGCTAAGTTAGATAATGGCGGCTAAGGAAGTCATTGGTTGAAAAGGAAGTCACTGGTTGCTATGTAATAAAGAAGCTTTTGAGGTAGTCAGTGGTTGCTGAAAAAATCACTGGTCGCTAAGGAAGTCATTAGCTTAAGATAGTCATAGGTTGCTTAGGAAGTTTGTGGTTGCTAAGAAAGTAAATGTTTGCAAAGAAAGTCAGTGGTTGAAAGGGAAGTAATCAGTTGCTTAAGAACTCATGGGTTGCTTTGTATAAAGGTAGTTGCTTAGAAGTGAGTAGTTGCAAAGAAAGTCATTCGTTGCTAAGGAAGTCATTGATTACTAAGGAATAAAGTAAATACTAGAAAATACTTAAGCTACTGAAGTAGGCATTGGTTGTTCTCAAAATCATTTGACGCTAAGGAAGTCACTGGTTGTTATGACTTTGGGTAATTGCTAATATTGTCGTCTCTAGCTTAGTCAGTGGTTGCTAAAAATGTCATAGATTGCTATGGATTTAGGTAGTTGCTCAGGAAACTAACGGTTACTAAGGAAGTCATT
Source organism: Mya arenaria (assembly GCF_026914265.1). NCBI lineage: Eukaryota > Metazoa > Mollusca > Bivalvia > Myida > Myidae > Mya > Mya arenaria. The sequence continues at coordinate 50,416,746 of NC_069136.1, read as the reverse complement.
GGTTGCTAATAAGGTCGTAGGTTACAAACAAGTTGTAAGTGGATACTTAGTAAGGCATTTGATGCAAAGGAAGTAATATATTACTAAGGAAGTCATTAGTTTCTAGAGGGGTAAATTTCTGCTTAGGAAGAAAACTGTACAAGTTTATATAAAACGGCGTCAGCTATGACCAAAGGCAAAGGGGCAGAAATTGAAAACACTTTTGTAATCGACCACAACCTGAAGCTGCAAACCAAACATCAATGAACTCGAAAGTGCGGTTTCCGAGAGAAATATATTTCAAAGACTTTACGTATATGTTTAAATAGAAAACCTTGAACCCCCGTGGCATGGCCAGCTTTGGTCTAAGGGACATAGTTTAAACAATCTTTGTAAAGGACCTCTACATATAGCTGCATACCAAATAGTAAGGGTCCGTGCCACCCGGTTTCAGAGAATAATATTTCAAAATAACTGTAAAAGTATATATATAAACCTAGATTGGGGCCATTCTTGACCCCCCAGTGAATCAGAACGATCTTGGCAATGATCATATCATGAGGCTAAATACAAAATATAAATTGGCTGGGCCTACCGGTTTCATATGACCGTTCCAAGGCGGTACCTAACAATTCTTGATTAACATACCAATTATATATATATAGTATTTATGCACTGTGCTGTTTGTAGAGTTTTGTGCTGTTCTATATTTCTTGTTTGTGATGTTTCTGTAGCTTTTTGCATATATATTCATAGGAGAAGAATTTCAAAGATTTTTCTTAAATAAATATATGGGAAACTTGTTTCACATGAGGCAGAGCCACTTTTGACCAAAGTGACATAATTTAAAAAAAAGAGTTAAGGACAACTACATGATACTCTATATTACATATCAAGGGTCTAGGAATTACATTACATGTTCAGAGGAGAAAAAAATACTATATAGGAATGTAGAAAACTCGTGATCACCAGGATGGGGCAACTTTTGACGACATAGACATAATTGTATCAAACTTGGTAAAGTACCACTCCATGAGGCATACGAAGTATCATTTGTCTGGGCTATGCGGCTTTAGAAAATAATAATTCAAACTTTGTCTATATAAGTCTATATAAGACTATAGACAACCATGGACCCCTGAGTAAGGCCATTTTAGATCCAAGGTCATGATTAGAACAATCTAGGTCAGGGACCACTTCAATGTTGACGGCGGACCACGGACGCCGTACATATGGCTTAAACAATCGACGACGTTCAGCACTTCGTTCTCTAAAAAACATATTTAGAGGCATCATTTCAGGGCCAAGATTAATGTCGACGGGGAATACTCGTTAATACTATGCTTTTTTTAACAGTACTAATATCATGGATAAAATGATAAACGCTTAAATGTATCTTTGTTCTACTAGTCAATGATGTTACTTTGTACAATAATATGTTTCGTATACTTAACGCACGAAACGTTGTGGGACAAAATGAAATACGAGAATGCGCCATAAAGAATGTTTCAAGGTCATTACACTAGCCAAACTATGCTATAAATCTCCTTGATCTACCTATCTCACCCTTTAATAGACTTTTGTCGAAAGTCTGTTACCGAATTTCAGGAATGTACAATAAATCTTGAAATGAATCAACCTAGAGCGTGTTTTCACAGTATTTACAATACTTTTAACTAAGTTTGAAGTCACTTTTGCATGAAACTTTAGAACACCACTATTTAATTAATTACATAATTTTAAAAAAAGAACTCATTTTTCATGAAAACGATACTTCTCGAGTAATTCCGTTCAGATTTAGAAACACATTTAGCGACATAGTTATTTATAATATTACAAGACTAGAGTTACGCTCTCGATATGCGTAATTTGAATATCCCAGGTAGTGGTAGCAATAACTATTCTTTACATTTTAAACATTGCCTTGTGCTTTCATTTGAAACAATTTCCTGTTTCAGTGCTGTGCTTATGAATGCTTTCATATTCTAATACGCATAGCACATGTAACCTTAATGTAAACGTAAAGCTATTGAGCTTACTACATTGGACATGAGTTTTGGTTAACAGACACAATCAGAAAACAATGTTCATCCTAAATTCTATTGTTTATGTTTAAATATTTAAATTACATGAATAGATATATCTTTACAAATTGATATTTTAGATGAACGGTTGTTATATTAAAATATCACAGTACCTTTGCAAATCACTCCAAAACAATACAAAATGGTCACAATTACACATTTCAATGGATTCATTTTGTGTTACATTTTATCACTTAAAAACTTCCTTAAGGAAAATCTGGTCACGCGATCTTTTATTATTAAAACTTCCGTGTTGTATGAAAATGTTAAACACTAGAGTAGTCATTTAATAAACATTGAAGTGCCTCGAGTTTCCTGCGTTTCTATCTATGATAGCACAGTGTTTTAGCGGCAATTTAAGGTCTTTCCACAATGAAAAAGTTGGTTTGAAGGACCAAAACATAACAATTATTTCTTGTTTCAAGTTTCGTATTGAAGTTGAATTATAGCAAGCATACTATAACACCCATTGCAACATGTATTTTTTTTTTCTAAAATGTCTTTAGACAAAATAGATATTTTTTTCTTGTCGTAATATTAAAGAATATTCGATGCCTTGTGGCTTTGTAGTGATCAGGTTATAAAATAAAATGCATTTTTGTAAGCAGGGAATTAAATTAATCCACTATTTTGCATTATTATAATTGATATCTTTCTTATTTGAAACTATATCATCAAGAAATCGCAAGAATACGTTCATTAAAGCGAATGTTTCAGGAGTTGAGCATTTGGTCAAATTAACGTTAAGAAAACTAATTGATGCTTAAATAGCTTTATCTGAAATTTTGCAGCAAAGCACACATGAGAAAGAATATGATGTGGTATAGTTGTTCCGGTGATAAATAAAAAATTCTCAGTGAAATGAAAATGATATTTCAATTTTTGATGATTTCCGTGTTTCAAACAGTGAAATAACATTTTTTTATTATTCACTGTTTTGACCACGTTCTCACTTCCAAATTTAACGTTTGCGCGCACTGAGTTTAAACACAATTCCTTTGGGTGTTTTAATATCTTTACTGCAATAAAATTTGTAATATTGCATAGTTCTTCCTGTTTGTAACACAAGTTTCGATGTAGTCACATGCATTTGACAAGCACATTGCATTAATATATGGCTAATACACAAGTTGATATCAGTCAAGTATGGTCTGTGTAGAATTGATAAACTGATGAAAGTGTGCTGAGTACAACTTGTATGCATTTAAAGCAGATGATATATGTTTATACAATCACTCAAATGCGTTAAGATATTTCTTATCTGTGATTACCAAACAAGCAATGCCAGACAAATGAACATTACCTTTTTCAAGAGATGTATATATATAATGTGCACTAAACGTCTTAAACTGTATGAATATCATCGCCCATTTAGACAGAATAGACATCTTCAATGTCCTAACATTAAACATATACAGATGAAATATCAGTTTGATGTTGCTTTTTTAGACTTTAAACAAGTAATTAAACGTATCACTTTGAATTGGGTCATTTTAATAAGTTGATATATTAATACAATATAATACTTTCATGTTAAATGTCACACAGAAACCTTATTTTATTGGCTTCAGTGTTGTTTGCAGACTTATAAATATTTAACGAAAATCATGTATTTCATTTTTAGTATCATGTTTGTTCAAGTTAGACAGGAGATGTTTAAGTCACCTTGGTTACATGACAGACATTAAGAGATCATGTTGTCTGGCTCCTTCGAGGCGTATATCTCGATCAAGGAAAATAAACAGCACAACCAGATCGCAATATTCACTCCAGAGCTACGACCCTTGTATTATCAATGTACGACTTTATTCACAGTTTATACCAAGGGTTTAAATTATTGTTGAAGCTTTATCTTTTAAGAAGGTTAAGCCCAAAGCATGCATCATCTATAATTTGAGCATGTGTAGTCTGATAACTTTTATAGTATTGGTGTATGTGTACACAATAATAGCCAAGAATAACATTTCGTTTTTTTCCATATACCTAACTTCAATCTTGCATAAGTAAGGATATAAAAAGTAGTTATATCGAAGACGAGAGACGATGAACGAACTTATGTTTATGCATATGACAAGATAAATCTGCAGACGGATAACGTATATACAGTCGGAATCAACGGTTAACTAGAGGTGACTGGGCTGATGAAACCAGATTGTAGCGCCGTGGAAAAGACGGGCGCGTATTGGTCTGGACAGGATGTACACCACTACTCCAATTGGTCCTATCCAAGGTATTTTAGTTTGATATCAGAACGACATTATTCAACCTGTATTGAAACGGCACGTTCAATTTGCTTTTGGCATGATTGTGTTGCACGACAATGCGTCTTGTAATGTTGAACGGGGAATCCACACTATGATGTCAACAAACAACATTCGTGTTGTAGATTTCCTTGATTTTCTTTTATCCGATAGAACTTGTGTGGGACTTATTACAGAGGAAAGTTAGGTCTTTGCACAAACAAGAGCATGCTGAAGAACTCGTGCTATTCGTCAGATGTGGGACTTTTTCCAACACAATTACATGCACCGATATGTGGTATCAAAAAGGTCAAGGTGTCATGCGGTCATCGCTGCAAATGGTGGACATACAAGCTACTAAATTTAGTTCTTTTTTGTGTCTTTTAATTTTATGGGTAACCAACTTTAACTTTGTTATTTCAAACTATTCTAATGAAATGAAATTTTATAAAAATGATTGCAATAAAAGGCTTAAAATGTGTGTAATAAACTAGTTTGGGACTTGTTTTAATTCATTCTCAAATTTAAACCAAACACCTAGTGGACGTTTATCTTTTGTTCAGTGTATGTATTAAGTTTATTTCCAGCTGAACACATTGTTTTCTGTATTTTTTCGGAAAATAGCTTAGTGAGCTTAGGTAATTGTTATCATATACCCATCTCTTAATAGAGAATACTGTGTATTTTAGTTTGTACAGTTTATTTTATCATTTACCTGTAATTGGTGACATGACGTGAGTATGTGGTGTGTATTCGTTGTTCTGTGTCTTTCAGGCCCTCGCCTTGTGCGTCTTAACATATTGTTTCTGAATTTACGACTATGTGGCTTACCTCTGTCGTTGCAATTGTATTATTACAGGTTTTCTTGTGGAACCACCAAAATTATTTAAATCACATTGTAAACCATGGTGTTTGATGTGTTTTCTGTGAGAGGCAAAATTTAGCACCCTTCGCTGGTGTTTTTTGGTGCGAAATGCACTGTTTATGAACTGCGGGCTTTTCATCTTCGATTTTTGTGTGAGACATAAGAATGGCTCATAATTTCCCAAGGGTTAACCTAGTTTGCTTCTATTTATCTGTAACCCGTTTCAATAAAAAAATATAAGTTAATTTGCTCTATATTTCAGTGATTGAACTTTAAGTAATACAAATGAACACAAAAGTCAGGAACAGAATCATTGCTTTGCCATACGAGATGTTTATAATATATATTTATTGAAACACCTCCCTGTTGAAATAGACCAATAGATACACTTTTACAATCCACTGTATATGAAGCTGCAGCAGAGCAAGTATCATCCGAATAAACAATTAAGTGTGTCAGTGAATAGAATACTAAATGTTAAGCTTCATAAACCCAAGGTTTCACATTTAAAATTGTCATAATTTCCAGTTTTACAGAGACTGTGATCGGTAGTTTTTGGTTTATATAATCTTAGCCATGTTGAAGACCTTTTTTATACAAAGGTTGCAGTACATTTTTCTAATCACTCAGTTTTTATTTCATTCACGTAATTTATATTACTGAATTATTAATCACTCATGAATTTTAGACCGCATTTAATATGCCAGGATCCTTCACTCGATTTATCTCTGGTAGTTCTTAATATAGCTTTTTGGCAATGTTCTGCAACGTTTCTATAAACGAGGTGGCTATACTAACAAATAATTATGAATACAGTACCTAAAAAAATAAACCAAAAACCTTTGACTAGGAGGCAGGCTTCGTTATCTTTTAATCAACATCATTTCCCTGAACTGTTTAAAAAGACACCTATAGTAAATATTCCTAGATTGAATTTACATCTAGCTAATACTTGTCAAGTTAGTTTATAACACAGATTCAAATAATAAACTGTTCTCAAATAATTTAAGAGTGGTAGTCTCCCCATTAAAACTTCCAATAGTGCAAAAGTTACGATGGGGCTTGTTTCCTAAAATTTCTTCGTGCAATTCTTGGAAGTGTATCTGTTGTTCTTTTCTTCGAAATAGCTCTAATATTACCTCGTCCATAAATAAAAGGAAGTTTAATTGTTTTCTTAAGGAGAATGTCTCTTGAAATCATCTAATATTCTTTATGTTTTTAACTTGAAATGTAGATACTTGTGGAATACAGTATGTAGGACAGACAGGGAGGCCATGAAAGCCCGATTACGTAAACATGTTTATAAAATAAAAAAGTATAATAACTCCTTAAATTTTCTATATCAACATTTTTACAAGACCGGACATAGCTTAGATAAATTAACCATTGTATCGTTAATGGATATACTAAACATTATCTTCATCCCAATATTGAAAATGTTGATACTAGCAAAAGATATCGCAATAAACTTTCTTTTAGCAACAAGGGTATAGATCTTCTTAATCTAAATAATTTATTTAAGAATAAAAATGTGGAAAAATGTTTTCCACAATACTTAAAGAATAAAGAAATACCAATAATATGTTACAAATATAAAAAGCCTATTAGAAATTTCATATTTAATTATAATACAGTAGTATCAGAAGATGATATTTCCGCAAATACACCTTCATGAGATTGTACTGACTCAATGTACCGCTACGACCCTGTTGGGCATATTGTTACAGGAGATATTTCTTTTATTAAAAATAATCCTCTTAGAATACTGCTTAATAAAGGTCCTAAATACCGGATTGCATCTGAAATTAATGTCCATACATGTAAATTAGAATTGACAGACACCTTATCCAAATATAGTAAAAGCTGGTGCAAAAGAGAAGGGGTTGAACCAAATGCCGTATTACCGTGGATGAATAAAATATTGTACCTAATAGATAAGAAAATAGAGTTTTTCAACAATAATCCGTTGGCAAAGTCTATTTCGATAACTCCAAAGTTGATAATGGATATCAAATCCCTACATAAAAAACTTGTATTTGTACCAGCTGATAAAGCAGCTAATAATGTAATCATAGTTTGACGTTTATATTATGTAAATACTATTATTGGAGAGTTAAAATCTTCCAGAACTTACAATTCTAGCCAACTCGATGAAGAAAGTGTTATTAAAAATCATATTGATTATAATGCTAAATTTCAAGTTCTTTTGAATGATGATCATAATAGCATTCCTACAATACACTGGTTGCTTAAGATGCATAAAAATCCGTATAAATCACGATTTATTGTTAACTTTATTTCTTGCTCTACTAAACAAGTTTCAATTTTACTTACATCCTGCTTAACTGCTATAAAGTTTCATGTGAAAAAAATACTGTAGTAAAGTTTATAAGAATTCTGGAATTAATCTCTTTTGGTCTATCAATAATTCTTTAGATTTAGTTAATGATTTTGAAAATATACGATATAAAGTCTCAGTACTTAATACTTATGACATTTCAACGATCTATACATCTATTCCACAGTCTTTAGTTACAAATAAATTGACTCCTCTTATCGAAAAAACTTTTGCTATGGAGAAAACTACTTACATGGTAGTTAATGTTAAAAAGGCTTTTTTTACTAATGATCGCTCAGATAAATATATCTATTGGTCATGCACAGATGTCATTGAAGTTGTAAATTTTGTACTCAATAATTATTTCTTAAATTTGGTAAATGTTTATATAAGCAAACTATTGGAATTCCAATGGGAGCAAATTATGCACCTTTACTTGCAAACCTCTTTTTATACTGCTATGAAAGTGAATATATATTAAAATTATTTAAGTCTGGAGATCTAGCATTTGTTGATAAATTCAATAGCACGTTTAGATATATTGATGATATTCTATGTTTAGATAATCCTGTGTTTACAGATAACATTCATTCGATATACCCTTCACAATTGCCACTTAATAAATCTAATACATCCGTTTTAAAAACATTCTATTTGGATTTGCAACTAGAAGTAAAGGAAGGTATATTGAGCATCAATCTTTATGATAAACGTCATGATTTTAATTTTAAAATAATTAATTACCCTTCTTTAGATGGTGATGTTCCTATTTCATCATCATGTGGTATTTTATTGCACAGTTAATACGATTTGCTAGAATATGTACAGATGTCAAAAATTTGAGCTCTCGCAGTAAACTTATGACGCAAAAACTTCTAAAACAGGGTTTCCGATATTTTAAATTAAGAAAAACTTTCTCAAAATTTGTAAATGGTCATTTAAATCTTATATCAAAGTAAAATAGTAGTCTTAACTCCCTGATTACTTAAAGTATTGCTCATCCCGATTTTTATGGTGATGTTTTAAAGAAAATTCGTAACATTAAAATGTTTCCAGCAGGTAGTTGGGCAGACAGACTTAATGAATTACTTGGATTGTATTTAAACCGTTCATATAAAGGCAATATTTTGAAGAGCACTTGCCTTCTTGATTTTGAAGATGAATACCTGAAACAAAATATTGGGTTGAATATAGCATCCTTTCATAACTAAACTTTCAGTGCTTTGATTTTTATGAAGAATTTGCTAATTCATGTTATCTTTAAAACCGTTTTTGGCGGACACGTGTTGACTGACTCTGAGTGTTTTGGCTGTGACATAATTTTCTTCAAATATTTTACGTTTTCAAATCATTTGGAAGGAGAGAATAGCATATACAAGTCGCTTTTATTTTTAATAATGTTTTTTCTTTTTATTTGTTCCCAGTTTTAGTACAATGGTACTTTTTATTATTATTTTATAAGGCAGACTGTGTGTGATGTTTTTGGTTTCTAACGATGACTGCATCGTATCTTTGAAAGGTATTTGCATTAGGTGCTCTGAATTGTTTCCCTCCGTCTGCAGATAGAGTTGGGATCTCTATCATTGAAGTACTTGGGGTTTACCTTTTCGTTTTTTATTATTATTTGTTTTATTGATAAGTTTCCTCAAGTTAATGCATACTTTGATAAAATATACCTTTTTGCGTTTTATCTTTATTAAGAATTGTTGGGATAAGAGTGAGGTTTGTGCACATAAACTGGTTTAAACCCCCAGTAAATTTACATTTTACTGACCGTTCAAAGGCGGTACCTAACAATTCTTTATAAACATACCAATTATATATATATATATATATATATATATATATATATATAGTATTTATGCACTGTGCTGTTTGTAGAGTTTTGTGCTGTTCTATGTTTCTTGTTTGTGAATTTGTGTTCTATGTCTTTGGCGTTTGCCCATTGCCACTAAACCGGGTTTATGTTTAAACTTTTTGTTACTGAGCATGTTTCTGTAGCTTTTTGCATATATATTCTGAAACGCCAAAGGAACAGAAATGCACAAATTTAAACTTTTCTATAAGATCCCTACTCATTTTATTATCTGCACTGTAAACCAAACTGATTTTTCAACGTTTGTAACGAAACAAAAGGTGACACAATATCTGAATCTTTAAAAGTTCTGTCACAGTCTTTTTTCTTAACACAACCACCATCAAACAACATAACGATTATAATTATATTTAATCCTCAAAAGTTGACAATAGCTCTGAGATAGATTCAAAACATTTTCGGTGCAGAAATCAAAACAAAACGTAAAACTATAAAACAGCATAACAGTTCCTTTACTGAAAATCCTATGAACGTAATAATGATTAGGTAAGTGCCAATATAATGGGCTCATTGACTTTGTTTAACTTTGAAAGACAATGATGTCCTTTCAAAATAATCAAAGTCTAATACCAAGTTATTAACCATGAAAGACAATGATTTCCTTTCAAAATAATCAAAGTCTAATATCAATTAATCGAATGAAATTAAATATATTCTATAAGTTTACTTTGCGAAAACATAGAATAAGGCGATTCTTGTTTAGTAGATTGACAAGATTGATGTGTTGTCACAATGCTTTTTGGTAATAATTCATTGACATTCGTTCTCGAAAATAAGAGAATAATGGTGGTTATCGGGTCTGTTGCTCGGCACTAATCTTAAAAAGTACATTTGTAAGGATGAAAAACAATGGAAGGTTTAGAAGAGCTAAAAGTTCTTCCGCCTGACAAAGAATTATTTTAGTCTGCAAAATAAGACTTAAACAAATCAATATATTCGTTGACTGCTAACCAGCCCCCGGAGGAATCCAAGGCGAATATTATGGTTCTTATGTGCTTAAATTGCAAACTGTTTTACTTTAGTTGTCGAGGCACCCTCTGAGATGTCAAATCCATGCATTTTATGTTTTCCTGCAAATCTGTATTGAAAATAATTGTAAGACCGTTTCTTTAATTTAATTTTGTTCTATTTGAAGCTGGAACCAAACTATTTTAAAGTATTTTCACTCTGAAATCAACTACGCTCAAAATAATGATATCGCACTTATACAGATGAATTCCACGGCAAATTTCCTGTATCATGTGCAGAAACATAATCACCTTCGCAGTTATCTGATAATCCATTTACCAAATCTGCCTGTGAAAGATGCATCGAATGAAAAGTTATTATGCACTGTGGCTTGAATACTAAACGCGAAGATGCACACGGCATAGACCACTGATCAGCAAGTTTGAGTCTAAAATGTGTTCAGAACCTTTTATAAACATTTCAGTTGATTTATTTAAATCAGACTAATGAAGAAAAGTTTAACTTCACTCTTAATCGCAGAAAATCCCGTCTTTGCTAATCGTAAAAATGTTGCTCTCTGTGACCACTCGGTGAGATTAATTCTTATCCGAAATCGAACTTTAGCCAATTATGATATTTACGTTTATTGATGATACAGTAAAAACAAAAGAAACCAGCTTTGCGTTCTATGTAGTGTGTGTACTGTATTGAACCCGATAAGAACAAATTGAAATTATCTACTACAAATGTATGTATAATATTATGCATGTCGAATCAAGAAAAAAAAAATATTGTACAATTTTATATATAACGCACACTATCATTGGAATTGAGTAGAAATATAGTTTAAACGAAGAAAAAACATCAACAAAAGCTAATATTCTCTTTGCATTATGTGTGCCTCTGAGCCTTCATGTGTTTTGATAGACGTGCTCGACCGCGTGTATTTCTTGGAGTGAGAGATAGTTGTCAACACCCTTAGTCATGTTATTTTTTTCGTAAGTATTTCCCTCTGCATTATTTCCAGTGTTTCTGTGCAGTTCATTATTTGCGGTGTTAACATATTCAGCTCGTTGCTGTTTGTCCACAGCAGTAGACACCCCTTGTGGATGGCTGTCCTGGAGACGTTGCTGTCGAGGCGTTATTACAACAAGCCCTGGCCATGTACCTGAAAAATATCATAAGTATACCGTTTTATCCGCGTGCAACGTAAACTTGAATGTTAATTGGTATATTTAAATTGTATGTATAGCATCCGCAAAATAGTCCCTTTTCCTGCATTCCGATCAAATTATTTGTTTGTTTCAGTATATTCACATTGAATTGAATGGAAGAACATTGATGTTTCTGTATGTTCTCTTACATGCTCTTGATAGTTTTCATTTGACAGCTCAGTATGGTCTTTTTTTATTTAATTCTATGGGATTTATGTTAACTTTGTAATGACAATGTTTCACATGTATTTTATTTTGCATAATAAGTTCCTGCAAATCAAATTCAACAACGTGCCATATTTTGCATGTTTACATTTGTATGAGAATATATGCAAAACGTTTACAACGGGTATAAACGTATTGAATGTTAAAAGGAATCTGTACTCTGATTATCATTGATTAAATTTGATAAGAAAACCATCGCTAAGATATACTGAAAATGAGCTATTTTACCATTTAAAAATACCTAGATTTGAGAAAAAAACAAAACGTGTAGTTAAAAGGAAGTCAATAAAAGTCTTTATCGGCGGTGAGAATATAGCCATTGATGTTCGAAAGTATCTTTCAAGTTGTTTCAGCAAAAACGTCATCATATAATACATTTTATATTATAATTAGTTTTAGTTAGGTAACTGTTATATATATATATATATATATATATATATATATTATATAGCAAATACTCAAAACAGTAACGATTAACAAAACAGTAACGGCATATTAATAAGAAATTATTATTATATGACTTACCTTCTCCTAATCAAAACTACAAGGACTGCAGCAACAACAAATGTCACAGCAATTACTACACCGACCACTATTTTAGTTGATGAGTCTGTAATTAAAGAAAAATGGCGATTCATTTGCAAATATATTGAGATTCCGATAAGAATTGAGTTGCAATTCAATTCCAATCAAGGGCGCATGTTTGATTTGTGGTCATCAAGCCGGACGTCCCCCGGGTACTTAAGTAACCCCCTATTCACAATAGCACACGCTCGTGTAAAATCGTGCCAACGAGAGTGATTAAAATAATCGCAATCGTTGTAAAATATACCAGTTTAAACCAACTTCAACATAACAACATGTTATCTAACAAGGTCCAAGAAATCTTGGCCTTCATCAGGATTTATGCAATAAAAGGTAAGACGTTATGACGGTCAATGTTTATAACTTATTTCTTGCGTGCAATGTTGTTTTTTTTTCTCTGAGATATTTATGATTTTTTTAGTCTTCGAGTTTATGTATTGGACTAGATTTAAAAATAAAAACTATACGGTATGTGCATCACTCAGACATAAACAAACTATCAATCTGAAGTAGCATGCTCAAGCTTAAATAAAAAGGGAGCATCCTGTTATTTGAGAGTCATTTATGACGTACCTTTGAAATCGATAGCCTTTCTCAATACTTCTTCAAATCACTTTTTTTCCAATTAAAATAAAAATGTCTTATAAGAGTCATTTATGTCGTACCTTTGAAATCGATAGCCTTTCTCAATACTTATTCAAATCACTTTTTTTCCAATTAAAATAAAAATGTCAAAATTGCTCCATGAATATAGTTGCCAATAAATATACCCCCTTCATCCTTGTTCAAAGAAGCTGTCGATATTTCAGGTACCAGGTGCGATATTTTCGTTGTTTTCAATGTTGGTGCCCGCGTTCGTTGTGTAGATGCTGTATTGTCATAATCGGTCGATGACATCGGTACTGTAAATATGCGGTTAATATAAAACATTATTTCTAGGATAGTTGTCCCGTTATGTGTTGTAAAAGTATTATATAAGTTTTTGTAAGTAAGCGCATTGGGAAGCATATCGGTCTCAAATCCTGCTTGTCTATGTAAATGCTGATTTTAAACTACTTTAAATATGTTTACGACATGGAAAAACATTTAAAGAAACATTAAGGTTGGATATTTTCACCTATTAGCCAAAAACAAATAGAATCAGTGTTAAATATATCGTTATATGATGGGCTTATACATTGAAGGTGAACACAATTGTATACGAACACAATTAAGTCTTTTAAACATATCGTTTTGTCTACTAAGGGTAAACCGTTGTTAAGTCACTATATGTATTTGACACACGGCACTGCTATAATTAAAGCATGAAATTATTGATTATTAATAGTTTGTTACTATGATCGAAATAATTGGTTATCATTTCAACCACAAATATGAATGCCTTTTGCAATATAAAAGGTTTTTCCCATACTAGTAGATAAAAACGCTACATGTTAAAAAACAAGCCATTTATAGACCCGTAGAGAGCTCATTGTTTGAAAACAATTGCGCAAAAACACAGTACATTGGTATTCAAACTGGACTAGAAATATATTATATTCACGATGACACAACAATTATCAACTTATTTTCATTTAAACCGTCAATAAAAAATTCAAAAGTTTCACAATGATCGCAAAAAATAGCCCATAAATAAATTCCGCATATCTTTTTAACTGTTCAGGTTGCGTTTTTGTGAATCGTTAGCGCGCGCCGTGTACCAACGGAATGTGTTGTTTACTTATAAGCAGAATATTTGAATTTTTGGTATCCGACGTGCACTGGATAGTTTATCGAATGCGTGAGTCTATCGGGTTAAGCAGTTGAAAAGTAATAGGAGGAGTCAGTTCTGTGCTTTTCGAGAGATGTTGACAACAACTATTTGCATATTCACAATCTTAATGAAGCGAAGGTAATACTTTTGAATGCCATTGTGAAGAAATATTTTACTTTTTTTACTAGTACGACAGCTATTCTAAAAATACGTCGAAGCTGTATATACAACTCCCGACATATTCTTTTGCAGAAATCCTTTCAAAATCTTTGTATCTAAGGACGCAATTGTAACCTGCGAAGTGGAAGAAAGGCGAACGTCATCAATATGTTTTTTTTATCGAATATTGGTCTTTTTCAGAGGTATGTAGTTTTTATACACAATTGTGACGTAGTATGTGCAATTTTGTAGAGTTATTGTTAATCGCAAAAGACCATTGGGTTATCTATGTATTTTCAATGACGTCACGTCAATTACGTAGCAGCGCACCATGATCATTTACCCCGTCAAAATTTAAACTAAACATTTCACAAGAGAAAACGCGTTCGACCATTTCACCCCTGTTAATCAGAATTTCTAGTAATACAATGAAACCTACAGGGAGAAATCCAACCAATAAAACATCTTTTATAAGCCATTTTAGAGGCACAAATTAAAAACCCAAACAACATTGAACTAAAGACACCAACGCACAAATATACATGCACGAATATAATCACCACAGACAGACTTCAAACGTAACAAATAGCTTTACCGGTAAACGATTGAATAACTGCCTAGTAACTTCCATTGACTCTCCTGGTTGAGAAGCAGTTTCCGACAATTTGTTTTACGTTTTCATTGAATTATTTATACGTGTTTAAATATCGACTAAAAATTGTTCACATTTTAGATAACTACAGCTCAAGATGATATTGTCGATCTATTTTTCACATGTGTGACGTCACATATAGTGTATCTAATAGGGGCGCAAAGAGGGTACTTACACTGTTCTGATTAGCTTGTGATGAGAAGCAGTTTCCGACATATCGAATGTGGGGCAGATTTAAGGTGCCTATTGTGCGTTTTTATTATCCGTTTATTTAATATACTAAATATAAGACTATAATAAGAGAAATATTTTTTTAATTTTTCAGCATTTACGAAAACTTAAAACCTTAAAATTTACGACAGTCAATTCATACTTGAAATCAGGCTGACACTGAATATCAATGATACTTTGAATCATTTCTTATAGAAACTTGTGTTTGTATACATTTAAGTGAATGTGGGTGCGAAACAAGCATGGCACCAGTGTTCACAAATATGTACAAATGTTCATCGTTTGTAAGGTAAGAATTTCAACATTTGATTGCCTAGTTACCATATAGTTGAATAGCAGTACATTCTTTAAAGATCTTAAGAAAGTACGCGAAAAAGCGCTTTGTAGGAAACTGCTTCTCAGCCAGTCTAGTTCACTGGAACACGACTCCACTAGGTTTATATATTAGTTTATCCCTCACACTAGTTTAAACATTTATCAATACTAACAAAATTAAAACCTTGCTTAAAATGCATTTGAAATTAACGGGAAAAATATACCAAAATGACACATTTCAATCGTAATCGCTGCCGATATATTTCTAAATTAACCTTTTGTGCGTTTGACGGGTGATATGGTTTATTCCGTATCTCGTGTCGGTATTGAGGGTCTTATCTATGAGCTAATATGAAAGGCATTAAACAGAACATGATTGCATCAATTTTGAATCATTTACTGGCTAAGTAATAACTTGGCCTATTTAATTGTGCCTCTAAGCTGAATCTTGGTTAAATATCAGGCTACTGGACTCGATTCCTGTGCATTATTACTAATCAATAGTTTAGTTATCCTAGGTACAATTTAACATATGCTGAACCTTATTTTCGACCCACTTTAACCATCACTTGTATCTTCTATTGGTCAGAAAATGTTTCACTACTAGTAAGCTTAGTGTTTTGCTTAATTGGCGATATTTTAGCAAATCATACGTTTAATCCTTATTTTTAATAATATGGAGGATAATTGTTTGTTTCATTGTAAGATCGCAATAAATTTTCGAATAAGCAGCAAAAGTTATAATTCACGACAATATTTATTTTTGGTGTTCAGGAGCTGAAATATTTTGCGATCTCACACTGATATGAACAATTTTACTTTGTTCTCATATCTTTAAAAAGGATATAATTTTGTTTTAAATATAGTTTTTCATAAATGGTGCCAAACAGTATTCAAACATAACCTTATTTCGGAAATGACATCGTTAAATTTTCGCCCAGCCCAGTGTGCACTAAAGAATGATTTGTATGTGAGAACTCTAAATTCCAAAGCAGATTGTTAAACAGCATACCTTAATTTAAATCATACTTTTTGCACTGTAAAATCATTACACACGAAATGGTCGTGCATTTCTATTTTGTGGTAGAAATTACAAATTCAAAACGTCGAACTAATTTCTTATTATTTGATTTAAATTCACGTGTCTTTAGAAACCATTAATATTTAGTAAATATACTACGAATTTCTCTATTTTAAATTTGATCAAGTCATAATGGTCGACAATTAAATGAACTACAGTAAACTTATTTATTGCAGAAATAAAAAATGAATAGATGCTTTTGCTTTACATTTCTGCTTAATTACCTTACAATTTATTCACCTTTCCAGTCATGTTGTTTTTAAATCGGTTTGAAAAAAAATCATTTTAAAATATCCCTTCCGGGTCATCCTTTAACCAAGAAGAAGGATACGATATTCTTTTAAAAAACCATGACAGATAGGAATTTCATTTTTTTCTCTATTACTTATTTCGAAAACTGAGAATCTGTACCAAGTATACCTATACGATATTAGGGTAAATCACTATCGTTTAATATTATATATATAAATGGTCGAATTTAAACATGCTTAATCAAATTAAGACACATTTTTTAGGAAACTACGAAATAAAATCCACACTACGGGAAAATGTGTAGGGTTGGGAGGTAAATAAAAGGGTCGGTCGGGTTAGTTTACACAAACATTTTTTCGCCTTACACAACGAATCAAAATATTGCCATATATATTATTTATGTTGCGGGTAAACGAGCTGGCACGATCAGGGAAAACCAAGTAAGAACTGACTGGGAAGTTTAACCGGTTTTTAAAACTCGACCTCACATATACCCAAACATTTAGTATTTACAAATGATATTCATTCTTAATTTGTATTTACTGTTTTTACCTCCTGCGCAAAAGCTTTTCCTTTCGTTCCGCGAATCACCTTCAAATCTGACGTAAAATGTTTGTTTTATTTTCTCCACATTTGCATACGTCAAAGGTGGATTAGTGCTATCATCTGCAAGGTAATATATCAGTAAATGTTATACCAAGTTTGCACATTTCAAATATTAAGGGTTTTTACATTAATTAAATACGTTCATATGTGAAAAACATCAGCATAACGAATCATCGTTTCTATATTCTTTCAAAAAGTTGCATCATACTAAACATGTTGTCTCCACTTCAACGCAAAGAAGTGCATGTACTATGAAGACTGCTTCTAATACTTTCTTGACTTTACAAACAACCCTGTTGTAAACAAGTAAAGTTTGAAAAATAGTATTTAGATATGCTCAAAATATCCGCAGAGCAAATCATTCGTTTTTATTTTTCTAAATTAAATTCAATATAAACTCAAAATAAAGTATTTACTTTTTTAAAAAACATATTTTTTTAATTATTAATATTCGATGAGAAAACCACCGTCTAGCAATTTGGCCAATTTCACATTGCAATATATACGTAATCCAACCTTCTTTTTTATTGTATTTTTGTACCTGAAATTCAAAGTTTTAATCCACGAAAATAGGAAGTTAACACAATAATTTCCACGATTTAAATATTCTTGCACTCTCAGACCAATATATAAATATTTAATTTAAAGTTAATTTAATCTATATTTTTGGCGAAAAGCATGAAAATAATACTCAACAATGGGTTACCAAGTTGTAGATATTGCGCAAATATATGTAAAAAAATAACCGAGCTGTTAATCGCAAACGTTCTACCAAATGAACAGTATAGAACATATACGGAAAAGCTACTAAATTAGTAAAATTGGATAATTTTAAATGCACAATTTCATCTAATATAAATGTTGGAAATCAACTTGTTAACTATGATACAACATGTTGTGTCTTCAATCATCGATGTGGTAAAACTGTTTATTTTATTTTTTTATAGTTTGCCTTAACTATATCTACTGCTATATAATTATAGTGTTTTTCAAGAAATTGATAATTCAGCCTTGTTTGCGTCACAAGTCCATTCATATATGTAAAACTTATTTATTCTATATTTTTTATTTCGATATATATATATATATATATATATATATATATATATATATATATATATATATATATATATATATATATATATATATTGTGTAACAAGCATTTTATTGTCATTTTATTGTCATTTCGTTTAGCCAAATTACCAATTTAAGCTTAAGTTTATCACGATATATGCCTTTCATTAAAACACTGCTGCACCCATACATTATACGTGCAATAGGCAATAAATTTCAATTGATAAAAATATTTTGCAAATACAGATATATATCTGATAGAATTGCAAAAATGGTTTAATCGCTTCTAAAATAATACAAATGAGTTGTTGAATTAACTCTGAACTAACTTGTAATGAATGGTTTACAAGATCAACTCTAATTAGTTCACTCTTATTTACATACACTGTGTATGCTTTTGGCATTTTGGAAACATTTACGTAAAAAAGAGAACCTGTTATCAATTATTAAATGAACAATTTTGTTCTAAATGAAAGTAGACTACGGCTTTGAAACGAACCGTATATGTTGTTTTAAGCAAAACCTTTTTTTCGTAATGAGTTTAAAGGGAAAATTTGGCGAATGGTTTTCATTCAAAGGATCATTTTGTTTAAAAAGCAAATGTAGGTAACATTTGTTCACATCTTTACGGAACGTTGCATACCATCGAAATTATACACAACATCTGAACCGCGGTAGTTGTTTATCTGGTCAGCCTTTCTTACAATCACAGAAATGCATCTTTGCATCCGTCAATGCGTTAAAATAGTGGTAACATTGTGAAGTTATAACCCGGTAAACCCAGATAGAATAATGCACATACCAAGTTCATCGCTCAACGATATAATAGATTCTTTTTTAATTATTCCGGTCCAGTAGTCCTGCTTGTCCTGATTTGTGAAATTCCCATTTTTAATACTTTGTATCGATGCAGGGAATTTTCCTTGAACGACGCAGTATTCAACAGCCCGAATCCACTTTAAACGACCTGTCGGATATTTTTCCGCAATAACGTTTTTTTCTATAATAGAAAAATGCAAACATCATTGTAACTAACAATTCAAACTGTAGTAAGCATCATAATATTTGATTTTGGTCAAACCTACCTACATGTAAAGTTGTTAGGCGTAAGACGTGTATTAAAGTACACTACTTCTACCACTACTACTACTACCGTTATTACTACTACTACGGCTACCACGACTACCACTACTTCTACCGCTACCACTACCACTACCACTACTACTACTACTACTACTACTACTACTACTACTACTACTACTACTACGACGACGACGACGACGACGACGACGATCTATAAAACTGCATGTTTTCGTCTTGCATTCATCATTGAGTAGACCGCTTCTTGTGCATGGTGAGTCTAATCTTTGCGCAAGAATGAGTTTGTTTTTAAATATCATTAGATGTAAATAATTACACGCGACAAATAAATATCGTTTGCAATGTCTTGTACTTAAAAATACACATTTAGAATCAGGAATATTGGCATTATTTTCTAGTCTTGACTTTGCCTCAGCAGAAAACATTAGATCTAAAATGACCATAAAGTTAAAATAAGTTTGCAACAATACATAAGGTCAGGTGAAATAAACAGCTTTTCAAGACTCTTGAGACCGATCGGACCACGTGACGAAAGATACAATTTCAAATCTTATGTTGTTTAATGTGCTTGCGTGTTGCACATTTTATAAGATAATAAATATTCCACAGAAAACATTCATTTTCATTATCATTATAGTGCGACGCCTGCTGCTGAGGGTCGCACTGTACGCTAGTACCAGTGATCTTTAATGGATTAACATCATTTAAAAGTCTTTTCAATGCCTTAATGTTAATGCTAGTCCCGATAAGGCTAATGTTTTAGATTTTGAAAACAAACTCAATAATTTGATTCTACACCTAAATCGTTACATTAGAATTATACAAGCATAACACCCGACAAGGTTAAGAATACCCATGCGCATCTAATACTAACTCAGCGTCTGAAAAACACGATGGTTAAGGATTGACTGCTATATGTTGACATTCTGGAAACATGTCAACTATACGCAAGTCACAAACGTTAACACAAACAATATACATTTCTTATGCAAATTGTCGACGCGCGAGGTTTTAAACATGTATTTTAGTGTTCAGCGTAAATTATGGACAGTTGCACTACACAAAATATTGACAAATATTCACAACCAAATCCAAATGAGTGGTAACAGAAGCGATGAAATAGTTAACACCGGATACGACCAATGGCGGCGGGAGACTTAACAGCACTGTTGAGGTTACACAAAGAAGCCGACAGGCAATGTACAATTACACCAAAAAAAGCCATGACATCGATAAGCACCCTTGTAAATATGACATGTATCCTAGTCACAAATACGTAGTTAAAGAGATGCAAAATAAATACTTTGTTGGTTTTTTCAAACACCTACATTTTTATATAAATGTTTTGTCACAATAATGTCACAATAATGTAAGAAGAAGTTTAACATTCCTCAATTTAAAAACAAAATGGCTCTTAATTTTTTTTTCAAGTGTTTGTTTACGAAGTGTATGTAGTTGTATCGATACTTATTATATGCCAATCAATTTCCATTTCCATATCACACAGTAAAAATACAGCACACAGTATTGAAAATTCCGAATTACTCAACTGTTGTTACATTACTCAACATAACGTTACTATGCAGTTACTTTTCTTTTCAGGACCTTATTTCTTTTCTTATAGAAAGGATTTCGCCGAATCGATGATTTGTGTTAATATTTACGAAATTCCATTTAATCATTTATTCGATTGGTTTATGACGTCATTTTCGACATTAAAATTCCGGGAAATATCGTGTAAATTCTGAGTGCAGTAACGTCGGTTTAAACTAAAGGCGTTTCGTTAAAACGTGGAAATATTCAAAGAAAATATATCATAGGAAGAATATCACGATACAATGCCTTTCCGTCGACCTGTAGCAAGTCTTGGTTAATGTATACACATATATCCGTTTTGAACGCTATGCGTTCACGACAGATTTATGTTTACACATCGAACTTAACGTGATACAAAACGTAAAGAAACATCCTTTCATAGTGCCCCATTTGTATCGGATGACTGTATCGTATTTTCCGCACTATTGATCTGTAGATTTCAATACCTGTTCGAAGGCGGCACATCAGTATGTTTCAATACACAGCTTGTACCAGTAATATGTAATGGTGTTCCTTTGCCATCTGTAGTTCTTATTTGTGATGTCTTCTTTTGTGGCCATTTAATCTTAAATACATTTTATTGTGATAGGTGTTTAGACAAGTGTAAAGTCGGCATCCATATACCTGTTTCTATGATCATTTGTAGCCGTTGTACTCAATATTTATGAAAAGAAACATTTTAATGGGTGCGTGGTCTTTCTGTGTTGGTTTGTGCGTCTCTCGTTAAGTGTATATGAGGCCTTGTGCCTAAATGGGCTATAGTTAATTGGTGGCTTCTGTGCACAATTAATCACAAATCAACTTCAGCAGTACTTATAGTACATAAGTAATATTAATATGACCACTATATTGTAAAGTAAACTCTTGAAAACGCATTAAACATTTGCTGTGATAGATTTTAAAACGGCTAATATATATGAATTTTCAATACATTTGTGGATGTAATGCCAGCAATGGCCAATAATAAAAACAGTTTTATTACACCTTTGTTGGCTGGGCAAGGACAAAACAGATAGGGTCTATAAATATAAACATTCGAAACACAAAATGTTATGTAATTAAGCGAAATCCTTTCGATATTAAGTCGAATGAATTATGGTTATTCCATAACTGTATACCATAGGGCTACGCAACTTTGAGACCAAATATCCGTCTCTAACAAAAGTGTTTTTCGCACTTCATTACAGCAATGTTTCTAACATTCAAAACAATCTTACTCAAACAACGGAGTTATCTCGCTTAACGAATCCTTTACCGTTAAAAAGTTAAACAATTGTAAAGGATGAACAACTCTTCAAAAACCTTAAAATAGTTACCTGAAAAATATTTGTTGCTGCAGTAAAGCATAACGGGGCGTTTTAAAATGCACGACTCCCAATAATAATCATGTCCAGGACTGTAATTATAGTAGAACAGTAGGCAGTTTCTGTGATTGTCTTGTGAATTACTGCTAGGATGAACTGAAACATAAAGGTTGATGTATCAACGACGTGCAAAGTACACCATGTGTAATCTCTGTTTTTAATATAATATAAAGTTACATGTATATCTAAAAGTTAAAACCTAATATCATTTGTGCCCGTGTAAGGAAAAGGATCCCTCGTCCAGAATGAATTAATCTAGATGAAAAACTCCCATTTTTTCATGCTGATTTCCGATAAAGATTGTTTTTCATGTAAGCATATATTTTATAATTATGTATTAACATTATGTTCGTCTGTAAGTTTTTCCTGGAGGTAGACATAATAAATCAGTGCAATGAGTACCATTTTCGACAGTGTAAAATGAGAATATATTGGTGTCGGCTGTGCCACCGCACAGGTATTGATCAGCTTCAACACATGTTTCTCTGCGCATGTTTGTTTCCACCCGGCGTTTTCACTGGAACATTTACATCGCAAACCCTGAAATGGTATTTATACTTAAAGGCATATTTCTGAGGTACTTTGGCCATCGCCATTATGTAATGCAAGTAATTCCCTATCAGTCAGTTACACCAATAAGACATAAGCGTCAAAAAGAGGCCATTCTTTCCATGGAAAAAGACTTGTTGAAAAACAAAACATTCAAATTTTAACTTAAATGTTAAATGTTTAATCAATTTAAAATCATACTTTAAAGCTAAATGTAAGGTTATGTGTCATTATCAACCCTCATTATTTTTAAAACATTCAAGATAAGTTTATGTATATGATAATAATAATATTCATACAATATGAACTTTCACCTAAAAGGTTTATACATGAAACAAAGTTATGGTGTCGTAATCCAAAACAAATCGTACTTATTACTGAAATTCTTGCAAGTGATTTACAAGAAGGCGCTTCATTGCTTACACAGAGGCACAAGTGTCAGATAGTGTTTAAACGTTATGCTGCTGATCTTGTTTCTCTACTTTTTATATTAGTATATAAGATCAGGAATAACAGTTAAACCGGAACCTTTTAATAACCTTAAATCAATATAATCCCAGGCAACAAGCTAATACAATAATGTTTTAACATTCCATACAAAGTATTGTCAGGAAATTTAATTTAAACCCATGTGTAAATTATTTGTGTTACCTTAATTTTTGGACAACATTTTTTCTCAGCTATCGCTCTATCTAAATATGTTTTATATAAATAAAATCATATCAAAACGCAGAAGTTATTAGTCGGTCGTCATTATCCCATCCGTCAGCTAACCCGTTTCCGTCACATTTTCAAACTTCGTGCTAATTTTTCAGTATGAATTCTTGTTAACACGCCTATTTTTTTTATATAGTATACATGTACCGTATTATTTTTAGATTCGTGCTGTTGTTCCATGTTTCTGGTTTGTGATTATTTGTTTATGTGTTCTATGCCTTTGGCGTATGCCCTGTGCCATTCAACGGGGTTTATGTTTAAACTTTCCACTACCGAGTTTGTTACTGTAGTTGTTTTATATAATATTGTCCCGGAATTACTCACCCCTGTGGATTTTCGTATACCGAACGTTTGACATCCTGTTATTCGTCTGCATTCACCCAAGGTTGAAACAGAATAATTGGCTCCATCATTCAATTGGCCACATCCTTCAAGTAAAAGACATTTGCTTGGTTTAAACAGTATTTATTCATATGTTGTTTATATATCAGCATATCACAGGTATACTGGGCTATTTTCTTATTGAAGAAAGTTACTAAGAAAGTTACTAAAATATCATACAAACACGGTGAATAATGCCTTTAAGCATAACTGTAAGTTAAGGGTTTTAAATATAGTGCACTAGGTTTTGAAAGCCGGAAGGTAATATTTATTTTATCATATTCATATCATATCTAAAAGAGTATGTCAACATCGATTGAGGAAATGACAGGCAGTTCTATCACTATTTTGATTTATTTGCCTTGTTGCACACAATATATTCTGCCTAGGACAGTCCTGTTTATAGTCTACTCTGTCCACCAATCTAGATTGCTCGAACTTGCATCGTCCAAAATGCTTTAAGAAAGAGTTAGCAACAAAAGTAATGCCAGTCACATTTGCGATTTAATGTACTATTAAAACCTGGAAAGCTAGAAAATGTTCTCGTTTCGAGTGAAACATCATTAATTTTATACTTATATATTAAAGTTGTCATTGGTAATTATAATACTTTATATATTCGGAGATTGAGTATTTTTAGTCAGCTTAATATGATCTGATATTGTGTATATTAAGTGATTAATAACAATCTTCCTTTATAAGGAACTGTCAATGATAATAAGTACCTATATATTTATAAGAAGATATCAACCCTTTATTTACTCAGGAGATTTATGTCGAATTGTTGTGCAATTGTACCTTTGAAGACATGTCACTGCTGTCTGTTTATTATATCTGAAGTAACTATATCAGTTTATGTTATTTGTTTAATATTTTTCTTCATTGTCTTCAGTTTGATGCTAGCTTTGAGTTAGATTTCTTTTAAAGAAAAAATTGTAGTGATAATGTTGAGGCAAGATTGATTTTGCGTTTAAAACTCATTTAAACCCAAAGCATCTCATGTTTTAGTGACTGTTAAAAGGCGGTTACTCCAATATTAAAAATCGATCAATATATTAATTATATTATATCGTGTTTTCTTAAACACTTTCAAGAAGAAAATTGTTTTTTTAAGACAACCTAATGAAATCGGACTTGCTTTGATTATTTTTATATGTACATACAAACATGCGATTACCTACCTACATAAGCATAACTTATCCATGTTTTAGTATATCCGATCCAAAATCCATTGTCTTGATATTCTGAATTTGTAAGAACTTCCAAACCATTTTCAACAATGCATGAGCCATCATCCCGGCAGGTTACATTTGGTTTTACCAAGGTGCATCTAGATCGTTCCATTTCGTTTCATCTTGTGAAATAAAAACTTCATGTCCTGAAAATTCCACATGATAGGGCAAATACTATATCTTACAAATGGTAACTGATTCATTTAAAACAATGTTGATAGCCTGACAGGTTTACTTTTTCAACCACGAGAGTATGTTGATATGAATAAACAGTTTCTATACTTTTGTATAGCACAATATTAACAAATTCTAGAAGAAAACTTTGTTTATTGATATATTTCAACAATATCTGTGCGCATCCGCTCAACCAAACTGAACCAAAATTTATAAACGTATTGCATACCAATCTACTTAAACAGTTGTACTTGTTTAATGAAAATACAATACAATTAATTTGCTGAATATGGGCTGAGAAAAGTTGTTTTTGCAGAGTATGTACTTGCATTTTTAAATAATGCTGTGAGTTCATTCAAATTTAACTTTTCCTATATAGCTAACGTGAAGAAAAATGAAATCAACCTCGTCCTCCTTATCGTAGAAAAAGATCATTTTTTTATTGTTGTTCTATGTTTCCTTACAGTATTTTAGAGATAAATTTAACGAGCAACTACCTTTCCATCATATTTACGTTATAAGGATAGAACATGCGCGTTCTGTTTGTCCCTGTAGTTTTCATTGTACTACTTATTGTCAGTTGCCTATCGATAGAGATACAAAATGTATTCGATGTATTCCTGACTCTTATAACATTAGGTTTCACCATAACATTTAAAAAAAATAACACTTAAACACGACTGTGGCGTCATGCTTCGCCCACTCTGCAATATATTTCGATAAAATATTGAAAACTACAGGGACGAAGCCAGTCGATAATAAAAAAGAAAACAAAATAACAAAATGGCTCTATATCGCTCCTCCGATTAAAATGACCAACTAGTCAATGGTTATTAAGGATGTTGCTGCTTGCTAAGGAAGATAGTAGTTGCCGAGCAATATGATGGTTGATAAGGTCTTGTTAAAGGAAATCAATAGTATTTCTAGGTAAGTCAAGATATTGTCAGCTGGTTATCCAAAGGGACACCTGATGTGATGGCAATGGAAGCCGACTGTTGCTATGGAAAACAATTGTTGCCAAAGAAATACTTCGTTTCTATAGCTGAACGTAGTTGCTAAGGTAGAACGTTCTTGCTTAGAAAGTCATTGGTTTAGAAGGAAGTCATTGGTGGTTAGGGTAGTTAGTGATTTGGGCCATGATGTTTCAGAGAAGAAGATTTTTGAGGTCTTTACTATATAAATAATGTAAATATAATACCTTACACCTCTGGCGCAAAGCGAGCATTGACCAAAGGAATATAATTCAAAGAATCTTGATAAGGGACCTCTACATAAGTCTACAAACCATGGGTCTGTGCTATGCGGTTTTAGAGTAAAGGATTTTATATAAGTATTTAAAAAACAGCCGTTGCTTGCAAAATTCTTGGTTTTGCGGTTTCAGACAAGAATATTTCAAATTTTATTTAAAAAACTATTGGCCCCTAAGGCGGGGTCATTTTCGGCTAAATGGTAATAATTAGAACAATCTTGGTAAAGGACCACTTCATGAGGCTCGAAACAAAGAGTAAAGCGTATGGGCCTACCGGTTTCAGAGAATCAACTTTCAAAGATTTTACTTAAATAAGTCTATTATAAACTTGTTACTCCTTGGGCAGAGCCATTCTTAACCAAAAAGGTTAATTACCAATACATCAGGCTTTGGTCAAACTTGGAAAAGTATCACTACCTGAGGCTTCATACGAAAACCCATTGGTCTGTGCCATGCAATTTCAGGGAATAAGATTTCAAACTCTGCCTATATCAGTCAATATAAGTCTATTGAAAAGAATTGACCCATTGGGCGGGGCGATTTTTAACCTCAAGACATACTAAGAGCAATATTGATGAAAAAACCACATCAGACCTGTTTAGAGCCACAATTGAAGGGTCAAAACTGATTTCGACAGTGTTTATGTTTCTATTTAAAATATTGTACTTATCACATGGTTAGCAACGCTAAATAATGTATTTATTAAACAAATTCATAAACATAAAATGCATATTTCGTTGCTATGTAAGCTCGTTTACTAATATGTTCCGTATACTGAACCAATCGGTGTGGGACAAATTGAAAAAAACGAGAATGGGCTTTATAGCATGACACGAGGTAATTAAAATAGCAAAATTATGCAAAATTATCGCCTCGGTCTACCTACCGCACCCAATGATAGACAACATTTGTCGGAAGTTTGCACTCTAATGTAGAATAGATATTGCCGATAATGTCAAACTTATCTTAACTTTTAGCATTTTGTTGATCTGATTAATGCCTATTCAATCTTGACTTCGTCTTTTACATTTGTAGTATTCACAGTACCTTTAAACTGTTTTGACGTCACTTCTGTATGCAACTTCAGAAAATCACGTTTAATTAATAACATCGGGATGAACCTATCTTACACGAGCGGCTATGGTAGAAGCTTTTTCTCCCAACCCAGTTTAACAAAATTAAGTAAAAAATGTATTTTGTGCTTAGTGAATATATTGCGTATGGAAACGCGATGATTCGTGGTTGCCATGGATATGCGCGCAGGGATTCAGATTATGTTAACAGTCAAATCGCTCTTTAAATAGTCCTAAGGAGAA
This sequence comes from Mya arenaria, assembly GCF_026914265.1. Classification (NCBI taxonomy): domain Eukaryota; kingdom Metazoa; phylum Mollusca; class Bivalvia; order Myida; family Myidae; genus Mya; species Mya arenaria. The sequence goes on along the minus strand of NC_069136.1, from coordinate 50,388,590 downwards.
TGAAGCATTATTTCTTGATAGGTGCGTGAAAACTGGATTATGGTGACATTTGAAGCGAGAAATAATTAATTAGCGTTTTGAATATTGCCACAAGTCAAGCTTTCCATGATGCTACAGACGACAGTCTTAAACAAGGGAGGTAATTACAATGTGAAGACCAATTAAAAGGAGTTTCACACAGGCATTTTATCTTCAACCGTGGGCAAGATAAGAATTTCTAGCATGGTTATATTAATTATTGGATCTACTTATCTAGGGTGGAAGAAATAAGTAGTAAAAATACAAATGCTGAGGGTCTGTATCACATATAGAAACACATTTAGCGACAAAGTTTTACAGAAGTTTAAAAAATGATCCATACTCAAAAGTGTTTTTTCATTCACGAACAAATTCTCCTGATGAAAAAAATGAGAAAATGTTAAAACTTATTTTGAATATCCCAGGTAATGGAAGCAATCACTTCACTTGCCTTGTGCATACATTTTACAACATATCGTGTTTTTATGCTGCTATTTTTAATGCTTGCATATCATAATACTCGTAGTACATTAAAGGCCGTAAGGTCAATTTAATGTCAACTTATATCTAACGAGCTTCATACATTAAGAATGTTTTTTTTTTTTGTTTAACAGTCATAATCAGAAAAAGATTTCATTCTAAATAAAATTGTTTATGTAAAAAATGTAAATTATGAATGGGTGTTATGTTGAAATAGCAGAGTACCTTTGCAAATTACTCCAAAACAATACAAAATTGTCACAGTTAAAGAATTCAATGGATGCATCACGATCTCAGGTAAAGACTTTCTATTATTAAAACGTTCGTGTTAGCACGTTCAACACTAGAGGAGTTATGTCGTAAACATTGAAGAGATCTCGAGGGTCTGTTGATTCAATTAGTTTGAAGGACCAAAACATAGACACTTGATTGCTTTATGTGAAATAAGGAGTTGAGCATTTTTATGAAATAAGATTTTATCAGAATTTCAACCAAAAGCATTTTCAATTTTTAAACTATTTTTTTTTTAAACTTTATATAAAAAAATGAATATCTTTCTGTGTCAAAATAAAATCCTATCAGATTTTGAATAAAAAGTCATTCTCTTTTTTCTCGAAAATGTCTTAATACAATAAAATAGAATAAAATATATATTGTCGTTCATACGATTTTGTGTGATTTTCTGAAAAAAACTTTAAATAAATTAAATATATCTTTTGGTGCTAACTCGTTGAAATATATTACGATCTTACACTGAAACAAACAATATCGCCCTATAAATTCCCTGTAAAAATATTTATATTCAAATGCAAATTGCGAGGAAAAGCCAAGTAGCAAAGAAATAACAAAGAGCTAGTCTCAATGCACAACAGACTTATACAGGCACAATGGTATGACTGGGAAGAAAACATACCTTTGCTTCGTCAGAACTGAAATTAAAACATTGTTAAATTTCTAGTTTTCCGGCATGATACCTTTAGTGGAAATTAATAAGGTATTTTGATTTTGAGACATCTATTGAGATCTTAGAGACTTATGCTTAACAAAGTTATTAATCCAACTGCTAAAATCACTTCTAATTACTGAGAAAGACAATTGTTTTCACTTTAACAAACACAATTCTAGCACTTCAACGTTACACACGTTCTGCTCAGGTATGATGTGTGGTCCAAACATTGAGATTTTAAATGACAGTCTCGTAGCCGTAGTTTGAATTTTTCCAAGTATTGTCTAAATTATATGAAACAACACAGACGAACCTAATAGCAAAAACGGGGGAAACATCACAAGCTGAACATGGTCACCATTGAGGGACAATAGCATCTTTATCATCTTTATCTATTTGTACTTTGTATATGATTTAATATTTTATTCTAGATACAATATGCAGATGTGCTGCAACTCCCAATATGTTATGGCTTTCAAAATATTCCACTGGTCGGCAAAAACAAGACGAAAGTTTGCATCCGCTAGCGGTGCTCTTTGGGTGTTAAAATATCTTTACTGCAATTACATTTGAAATATTGTATTTTCCTTCCTGTTGTAACAAACGTTTCGATTTAATTACATGCATTGGCAGCTACTATTTGACAAACATGTATTTAAATAAGATGATCTGTGTTGATGAAATTACTCTTATCTTATCGGTGACTAGTGCTTACCAAACACGCAATGTCAGACAAATGATCAGTGGGTGAATGGTAGATGTGATGGCAGTGGACAGGACACAAAGTAAGGTATTCTTGTGTTGGTTTGTCCTTTTTGGTCCTCGCTTTAAAACTATAAAATTGAATACTAAAAATGTTGGTGAATCATCGCGCGTTTAGACTGATTTCTGCAGATACCCTACATTAAACGTGTTAAGATCAATTATCTGTTCAGTTCGATGTCGCTGGTTTAGACTGGCTAGACAGTTCTTTTAACTTAAAGATGCAATATTACTCCTAAATAAGATTAAATGAAATTTATTTAATAAACCAAAAAAGATGAACAAATGTCGAAAACAAGGTTGCATATGATGATGATATACATATATATAATATTGTTAATAATTATTGATATTTTTTCTAAATGCATTTCATGTATTAGTAATTAGTTGAGGGTTTATCACTCAAAATTTATGTTTGTTTTAAATGTGTATGTATTTATTTTGAATAAGAGTGTCACTTTAATTAAAAGTATCACTTTGAATTGGGTCAGTGTAACAAGTTGTAATTAAGACCATGTTTAATTACCCTAATGTCACACAGAAAACTTAGTTTATTGACTTTAGCGTTGTATGGAGACAATAAAATATTGAACGAAAGTTCTAGTATTTTATTTTGAGTATGTGTGTTCAATTCAAATTAGAGAATACCATATAGAGATATTGTTGTATAGCATCTTAGAGTCCTATTTTAGATTAAGTTCTCAAACAAAATCATTTCTAAACGATATTAACAAATCTTTATACTTTATTGTTTGGTAAAATAGCCCGATCGAGCACTATAAACAGCCATATATTAACATTCTCACCACCAGATCTATGGCCCTTGATTTAATCCATGATAGCGACTTCTGTTTAACTCAAACATTGGATAGCAAATGTTTACCAAATCTGGTATCAACGTTTAAGGACGAATATCTCCATCAAGCAGAATATACAGTACAAACTCTCGCACTACTTACTTCAGAGTTACAACCGTTATATATAGATATATATTATCGACATTGGAATCCATTCATTGTGTACACCTAGGGTTTAAGTTAATTCCAATATTTGTAAAGACATTCCTTTTACGAAGAGGACGCCCAAACCATGCAGCGTGTAAAATTCGAACAACTGCAGTCTGATAACTTTTGTAATACTTGTGTATGTGTTCACCACAATGTCCGAGAATAATACTAACAGATAACTTACTCTAAACCAAACAGTGAAATATAAATCACTGTACTGGAGGTGCCTCCAGTCTGCTGCTCCCAAATGAATAAAAAAGCAGGCCATCCAGAATGACAAAGACATGTAATTACAAGTCCACAGGCTTATTTTATATCACAGAGAAGAGGTCAATCTAATAATGAATGGTTTACAAAACAAATCAATTTAGAATACTAAGAAACAAGCGAAAAGCGTGACTTGTTTTTTAGATTTATAATTAATAAAATTCGATATACTGTGGTAAATAATAATAAAAGGGTACTGTTTTAACCAACGACGCATTGTAATCATTATAGTTCAGGTTGCGCGTCGAATATCCGTCAGCTGTAGGAGAAATTTAGAAGAACCGGAATAGTTGCTGGTATGCACCGAGGGTCATAAACGCTGATTAAATTCTCGCCATAAAGATAGTTTTATGGTTTTATCTCACCTATCCAATCGTTTCAATCCGGCTACGTCAACAGCAAGGCAGTTGTAACACATAACCGACGGCTCCTGTTCTTACCGCGAGGCACAGAGCAGCACAGCTAGCGCCTGGATAATGCAGATCGGTTCGGCGATGGTTCCGTGTAGGTCTGTGCAAATATTACAATGCACACAGAGACTGAAATTATCTTAATCCAAGGTAATTTAAGCGCAGTTAGATATCAGGGCTACATAAATCAACCTGTATTGATACCGCTAATTCAAGCTAATTGACAAAGACAAACCGCCTCGTTATGGTACACAGTGAACTCAGAATATGCTGTCAACAAACAACAATCGTGTTCTAGATTTCCACACAAAAGTCCCGAATCTGATAGAACATGAGCAGGACTTGCTTAAGAGTAGAGTTAGGGCTTTGCCCCAACAACACAATGCAGACGAGCTAGTGATATTCGTCAGATGTTGGACATAATTCCACACAATTATAAGCACAGATATGTGATTTCAATGAGGTCAGATTCCAAGGAGTCATTGCTGCAAATGGTGGTCATACAAGCTAGTAAATTTCATACTTTTTCCTACACAATATTTTGTGTTTTAATAAAAAAAAATACAATAAAAGGCGTAAAATGTGTGTATAGCACTTTTGATGTATGTTTTATTTAATTATCATGATCAAACTCGTAGCGGACGTTAGAAACTTTGTTCAATGTGTGCATTAAGTTTTTGTTCTAGCATAACACATCTTTGTTCTGTATTGTCTCAGAAAAACGCCAAAACGAGCTTAGATTATTGCTATCATATACCCGCTTGTTAATAGACATTATTTTGCATTGTAGCTTGTACAATTTATTTTATCATTTATCTGTAGCTGGTCAAGTGACGTGGGTATGTGGTGTCTATGCGGTAGTGCTGTCATTTTGGCCCTTGCCTTCTGCTATTTAACGGGGTTTAATTCTGAATTCGCGACTAATGTGCTCACATCTGTAGTTGTTATCGAAAACAGTGAAAAAGCTGTTTTGTTTTGGTTTTTGCTTTGAAAGCCAAAACGTAGCACCGTTCGATGTAGTTTCTTTGTGCAGAATGCCCCGTTTATGTAGTGGGGCCTTTTCAACTGGGGTTATATATTACCGTAATCTGTGCGACTCATATGAATGGCTCATAAAACTAGTTTGCTTCTATTTATATGTAGCCTGTTTCTATAAAGATCTTAGTCGATTTTAGTCAAAATTGAACTATATTCGTGTCATAAGTTTGCTCTATATTTGAGTTGAGTAAACTTTAAATATAAAAAAATGAATACAAAGGTGAGGAAAAGAATCAATATGTTGCTACCGGTAACGTTTATAGATATATACTGAAACGACCCCATTTCGAAAAAGAACGATACATACCTATTTACAATAGACTTTAATTGAAGCTGCAGCAGAGCAAGTATAATCCGAGTATACAATTAAGTATGTATGTGAATACAAATTTTAATGTTAAGCTTTATATACCCGAGGTGTTTGAATTGCAAAACGTTATATCGCTGACACGTGTATGATCTTTAGGACTTTATAACATACTTTCCTAAGAGTATAGAGTTTTTATAAGCTCGTGAAAAGGTATGTCTTGTCAACAATTTGACTAAAATACCCAAAACTGATTACATAGATAATATCTTCCCAACGAAAATTGAGTAGTCCAGGGCTTTCCACACTGCGTCGGCAGCAACCTATCCGCTTCCGGTGCCCACATACTTTGCAATAACAAAAGTACATTTGTAAGGTTAAAAGACAATAGATGGTTTAGAAGAGCTTAAAGTTCTTCCGCTTGAAGAAGATTTATTACTGTCTGCAAATCAGACTAAAACATTCCTGTTATATTCGTTGACTGTTACCCAGCCTTTTATTTACAGCTCCCCACATTGCATAGGCAGTAACCTGTCCGCTCCCGGTGCGCGCGTACTTCGCAATGGCAGGAGTACATTTGTAAGGATGAAAGAAAGTAGAACGATGAAAGTTCTTTTGCTTGGAGAAGATTTATTTAGTCTGCAAAATCCTACTAAAACATTTATTCTTTACATATGCATTGACTGTTGACATCGGAGGCGAATTTTATTGTATGTAATGTATGTATTTTAATTGCAAAAACTTTTTTCTTTAACTGTCGAAGCACCCCCTGAGTAGTCATATCTGTATTGAAATAAAACTGTATATTGTGAGATATTTTCTTGATTTATTATTTTCTTCTATTCTATTTCTGAAGCCAAATCATTTTAAAGTGCTTCCGATGTGAATCAAACTACGTTAAAGGTAATGATAACGTTTCAATACCCATAAATCCCACGCCGACTAACCGCTTTCACGTGCAGAATCACTTTTAAAGTTATCTAAAGATCCGTTTGCAAAATTCTGCATGAGAAGCATACATAACGATTCCTTGTGTACTATGGATTAAAAACTTGCTGCGAAGCCGCACACGGCAGGGACCATGATCTTGAATGAGAATTTCCGTAAAGTTCATATCTACTCGTTCATTTCCGTAAACATTTGTATCTACTCGTACTTTTCTTTCACTTTCTTAGTGATGTATATTAACTATTTATTAAATTGAAAAAAAAAATGAATCAGTGTACTTAGTTAATTGCAAATAATGATTTTTAACGTTATCATGATAATGTGTGTATTATTTGACCAGTACGCATTTAAAACTAGATAATATGTCTTATCTCAAGAAATTACATCAAATATACCAGCCCAGATTTCGAAACGGCACAAGGTTAAATTACCTCATATGCTTCTGATACGTTATCATAGACATCTAAATATGAAGATATGCTCAAAGTGTATTCAGTCTCTATAAATTTCCATTTTTTAGTAAAAGTAACAACTTAAAACCTTACTTTCATCATAAGTTCAAAGCTAAACGTCAAAGCAAATTTATATCGATGCAAGATGTGATTTGAATTTAACTATTGGAAATGTAAGACTAAAACGTAAACAATCGAAAATATGATTAACTCGAAATGTTCCTATGGTATCATGACATGGATGAAAATAATAGAAAAGTCTTACTCGTAAGTGCTAAATAAGTGTCAAGCTGGGTCTTGATTTTGCGCAGAAGCTTTATTTGAACATTTCAGTTGATTAATAGAAATCAGAATAATGAATACAAATTAACTTCACCTGTTATCACTGAATGACTCGTCTTTGCTAGTCGTGAAAATGTTGCTTTCTATGACCACTCGATTTAATTAATATACATCCGCAATCGAACTTCGACAAATGTGAAATATAGGGGATATTATGATAGGACGCTTTTCTGGTGACCTGTATCACGTCGAGTTCGGTGTGTAAATACGGATACATGTTAAATCACCGAACGAGTGGTGAAGCAGGTCAGCAGAAAATAGTTTTATCGTAATATTCCATTCATTATATACCTGCCTATTTAATTATACCTTTTTATTTTTCGGTATCCATTTGATTCAAATGCGCGTATAAATTTGAATGTGTTACTTTGTTTTGTGTAATGAAGTCGAGGGAGGCTACTACAGCGAAACGAAGTCAGAAGTTACAGAATTCGCTTTATTGAGCAAAAAAAGACAACACATTTTATGTTATAGCAAGATTAACACATTTCTAATGCGAAAACAATTATTAAATGTCACATCACAAAAATATAACAAATAAACGGTATTTTACGAGTATACACTTTCCTTTTGACGGAACGCGGCCATTTTTAACAAAGTAATCGAGGAATTTTTTGACGAGTATACTATGCAGAATTGAGAGAAGTTCGTGAGTCAGTCGCTATGTTTATCGATGACGCGAACTCGCCTTCTTCTTTGTATTGACGAGCTGCTCATATTTATGAAAATAATGGACTTCGAAATGGCAAACAACTAGTTCACTGAAGTAGATGTCTAGATCAGATTGGAAGTGTTCTCTGCTTCGTGCTTATCCTCATGTTTCTTTGAAGAACATGAGAATCATGATCCTGATTATTTACATTCTTCTGGAGCGTGAGTAAAGTTAGATAATTTTATGTATTTAAAAAATGACAGGTTTTACCAGTTTTTTTTTGGTCACGCTATGTTCAGCAAAGCGAAAGTAGTGTCGAGATTACACAAGGTATTCGCATGATACGGAATCTGAAAACGACAGTATGTTGATACGGATTTTTCAATACGGTGTGCTGTATTTTCACTGTCGGATATGGAAAAGGAATTTGACAGACATTATAATAATTATGTTAATTAATGAAACAAAGAAAACTTCAGGAATAGGCTTTGAATTCTGTATATTTTGTGTACTGTATTGAAGCTGGTTAGAACAAACTACAATTATTTACTGAAAATTATGTACATCTGTGTTGGATAATAAAAATAAATAAATAATGTGACATATTATATAAACTGTTGTACTATATTTGTTATTAATATATCCATGCAGTTTAAACAACAACAACTCAATAAAAGCAAATATTCTCTTTTCATTATTATGTTTCTCTTTGTCTTCATGTGTTTTGATAGTCGTGCTCGACTGCATTTATTTCTTGGAGTGAGAGATACTTGTCAACACCCTTAGTCGTGTTAAGTTTTTCGTAAGTATTAGACTCCATATTGTTTCCAGTATTAATATGCATTTCATTATTTGCTGTGTTAACATATTCAACTTGTTGTTGATTGTCCACATCAGTAGATACTCCTGTGGATGGCTGTCCTGAAGGTGTTGCTGTTGCGGCGTTTTTAAAGCAAGCCCTCGCCATGTACCTGAAAAAATATCGACATTATACCGTTTTATAGGCCTGCAGCATACACTGACCTTAAATGTCAATTTAGTAATATATATAACATCTGCAAAAAAATCCCTCTTCCTGCATTCCGAACACATTTGTTTGTTTCAGTAAATGCCTATTCAATTGAATGTCAGTAAGGTTATGTGTGTACTGTTACATGCGCTTGAATTTCACTATTTTAAAAGGAAAACAGCTCAGCATGTCTTTCTTTATTTAGTTCAAAGGGGTTTGATTTAAACACTGACTGTTATATTTTCGCTTGTAATGAAAACGATTCACAAAATGATGCGTTTTTTGTGAGCATCATTAGATCCTGCAAATCGCATTCAATCATGTGTCTTCTTTGTAGGTAAAGATTTGTATGAGAAAATATGCTATACTTTACGTCGTAACTTAATGAAAAGTTTTAATATTAAGGCATCTGTATTTGAAATATCATTATTTTAACTTCAATCAGATTACAATTGCTTAAATATGCTAAAGATGATTTGTTTTGACCGTTTTAAAGATAACTGGATTTAATAAAAAAATCAAACTTGTATTTCAAATCAGTTAAACGTTCTTTATCCGTGTGATAACAGGTATTAATATTTCAATCTAAGCCTTTTTTATTTCATTAAAACGTCAACATATACATCTTATATTGTAATCAGTTTTCAATAGAGGGTAATGTTACATATAAGTGTTTACCCAATAATGATTAACACATGCAAATAAAAGCAGTCCAAAATATATAACGACATAATAATAAGAAATTATTATTAGATGAGTTACCTTCTCTTGACAATAACCGCAAGAACTGCAGCAATAAGTATTGTCACAGCAATAACCACACCGACCACTATTCCAATGAATGACCCTGTAATAATAGTAAATGACGATTTATTTGAGAATATAATTAAATTCCGTTCTGTTAAGTAATTGATGGAAAATTAATTCTTGGAATGGACGTTCCCTGTTGTATTCATAGTCACGTTCTTCATGCTTCTAGCTAACTGTCACCTTTCATTTGAACATAATATATTTTTTACGATGATTATAGTAAAAAGCAAGATTTTCCATATTGCTACATTTGGGTATGGAATTTACACAAATATCGACTAATACAGACTTTGATTCATGGTATCTAATACGCCGTGTGTATTGAAATCTGTATTTGATGGGTACTAGAAGAGTTAACTCATTATGACATAAATAAAAGCATAACTACTACGTTCACGAACGACATTCACAAATTAAGATAATTTATGTGGAGGTAGATCGACAAACGTAATTGGACATTGAACGTGGACCTGGCTTCACAATTGACTATTGACATTCAGAACATAATGTTAAGCTGGCTTGACATACAATCTACACTTGAGAATACGAAGTTAACAACCGTAAGTCAACTCAATAAATGAACGTTGTGCCGGCTCGCAGAAAAACATTAGACGTTCAATATTTAATCATTTAACAAATACATGTTGAACAGGCTCCAAAAACGACAGGAATATTTTCATGATCTTCGATCTGTCTTGTTATACCGACTTTTTAAAAAGCGCTTCTTTTTTAACTTTTCTTTTATTCTTTGTTTAGAGTTTTTGATTTGAGGTCAGGTTTTATGTCATTAAATTTACATGAAAAGACCTTGTATTCCGATTCAACGGCTTCCCTAGGGCAATAGCATTACCCACGAAGCACCACTCGTGATCCTAACAATGCCGAAATTGACTTCTTGTTAATTTTGTTCCTACAATAGGAATATTTATCATTTATAGTAATATAATGAATTGCGATTAAGTTTCTCGGTCGAATTATCAAAAGCATTGAATTTAATTTGAGCTAGATGTAAATATCTTTTTGGCTAATAATTTAGTTATTTGAAATCGATAATCAATGCAAAAAATAGTAATTAAAACGTTCTTACTGCTTGGACATTTGTATTCTAGTTTTATAATTTTGATTAAAATGTATAGCATTTCTCAAAAGGACTTCAAACTGTTTCTGTTTACATTTAAAGTGAAATGTAAAATATGTTCCATGAATATAGTTGACAATAAATATACCCCCTTTGTCTTTGTCTAAGGATGCCGCTGTTGCTTCAGGTACTGTATGCGATATTAGCATTGTAGATGTATTCAATGCTGGTGCTTGCGTCGGATGTGTATCTGTTGTTATGACAGCATTGGTTGACGTCACGCCTGATGGAGGACCTGGTGTGTTATAATGGAACGTAAGTATCTGAGAAATCTAAACTATGCGGAAATCCAAAACATTTTCAATGTTGAAAGTTTCGTTCGATGTGTGTTTATTATATTGTCATTAGCAATTGACGGCATCGGTACTGTAAATATGTAATAAATACAAAACATTATTTCCAGAGTAGTTTTTTTAAATATGTCTAATATATCACTATATGATTGGGCTTCGCATTTTATTACGCTAAAGTATTATTGAAGATGAACACAATTGTATTAGAACAACAGTCGGTGTGGTTTTGGAAACAAATCGTTTGATCTTCTAAGGGTTCCTAACAGTCAAAAGTAGACTTTTGCAGCCATTGTTTAGTAGAATTTGATTTGTTGGCATTTATTGAACATTCTTGTCCAGACATTGACATTTTATCAAACAGTAGTACATCCAACCACGCTGGTTGAAGGGTACTGATCAACACTGCATTTAAGTCAAATTTCAGTCACATAAATATACAGGTAAGGGAGTGATTCGATCGAGCATTTGCCTGAAGTGTGCATTGTATTGATTTACAATACTATCTCGATAATTTCTAAATTGATTATTGTGTTTCAAATGCTTTAATATTCTAATACCAACAGTATTCAAACGTATATAATCGCATTTTAAACAGGATACAAACCCCCAAATGCTTGTATTTGACACAAATTAAACCACAGGTTTATGAAGAATTATGTAAACTAAATACAAAAACATGAAATTGCAAGACATCGTTTATTGTTGATTCGATGACAACAAATGGTTCGGTCATAGGTTTACAATGTAAAAAGTGAAAGATCACATGTACGACGTCATTTGAATTATACTACTTAAGCGTTTGTATTTTTAATTTTGTGTTTGTCTGCAAGTTGCATCATCATATGTATGTATCGCGTTATTGAAAGCATAATCATTGTAGCTTTTCATACATGGTATTGAATTGTAGCGTAAAATATACATATCTATCAACATATCTGTCTACATAAAAATGCAAACACCTGGGACAAGCACATTAGCAAATCATTATCAAGGATTTATCAGGCACAATGACAAGGGTCGAACAAGCACAAAACAAGAGACACAAAGCTACGAGATACAAACATCATTGGTAAATCTTGCGGATTCCGCCTTGGCGAGGTCACTGAACACCAAGCATGAACACCCTGGGGGAGTTGATATACTTGCTGAGATTACCGTCCTTGCACGGTCAGTAACACCAGGCAAGAAATCATTGGGGGCGCTGATATACATGTTGGGTTACCGCCTTGGCACGGCAAATAAAACAAAGTAAGTTCTTACTGGGGGCGATGATATACATGTTGGGGTGACCGCCCTGGCACAGTCAGTGAACACCAAGCAAGAACTCGCTGGGGACATTGACGTACTTGTTAAGGCTACCGTCCTGGCACGGCCAGTGACACCAAGCAAGAACTCACTGGTGGCGTTGATATACTTGTTGAGGTTACCGTCCTGGCACGGTCAGTAACACCAAGCAAGAACTCACTGGGGGCGTTGATATACATGTTGGGGTGACCGCCCTGGCACGGTAAGTAAACATCAAGCAAGAACTCACTGGAGGCGTTGATATATTTGTTGAGGTCACCGTCCTGGCACGGTCAGTGAACACCAAGAAAGACCTCAGTTGGGGCATTGATATACATGTTGGAATAGCCACCGTGGCAGGGTCAGTAAAACAAAGTAAGACCTCACTTGGGGCGTTGATATACATGTTGGGATAGCCACTTTGGCAGGGTCAGTAAAACAAAGTAAGACCTCACTTGGGGCGTTGATATATATTTTGGAATAGCCACCTTGGCAGGGTCAGTAAAACAAAGTAAGACCTCACTTGGGGCGTTGATATACATGTTGGGATAGCCACTTTGGCAGGGTCAGTAAAACAAAGTAAGACCTCACTTGGGGCGTTGATATACATGTTGGGGTAGCCACCTTGGCAGGGTCAGTAAAACAATGTAAGAACTCGCTGGGGACATTGATATACTTGTTAAGGCTACCGTCCTGGCACGGCCAGTGACACCAAGCAAGAATTCACTGGTGGCGTTGATATACTTGTTGAGGTTACCGTCCTGGCACGGTCAGTAACACCAAGCAAGAACTCACTGGGGGCGTTGATATGCATGTTGGGGTGACCGCCCTGGCACGGAAAAAACATCAAGCAAGAACTCACTGGAGGTGTTGATATATTTGTTGAGGTCACCGTCCTGGCACGGTCAGTGAACACCAAGTAAGACCTCAGTGGAAGGCGTTGATATACATGTTGGGGTTACCGCCTTGGCTCGGGCAGTGAACACCAAGTAAGAACTCACTGGGGGCGTTGATATACATATTGGGGTAACAGCCTTGGCACGGTCAGTGAACACAAAGTAAGGTAACGCTTTGGGGAGTTGATATAAATGTTGGGGTGACCGCCCTGGCACGGTCAGTGAACACCAAGAAAGACCTCAGTTGGGGCATTGATATACATGTTGGGATAGCCACCTTGGCAGGGTCAGTAAAACAAAGTAAGACCTCACTTGGGGCGTTGATATACATGTCGGGATAGCCACCTTGGCAGGGTCAGTAAACCAAAGTAAGACCTCACTTGGGGCGTTGATATACATGTTGGGTAGCCACCTTGGCAGGGTCAGTAAAACAAAGTAAGACCTCACTTGGGGTGTTGATATACATGTTGGGATAGCCACCATGGCAGGGTCAGTAAAACAAAGTAAGACCTCACTTGGGGTGTTGATATACATGTTGGGATAGCCACCTTGGCAGGGTCAGTATAACAAAGTAAGACCACACTTTGGATGTTGATATACATGTTGGGTAATCACCTTGGCACGGTCAGTAAAACAAAGTAAGACCTCACTTGGGGTGTTGATATACATGTTGGGTAGCTACCTTGGCAGGGTCAGTAAAACAAAGTAAGTCCTCACTTGGGGCGTTGATATACAAGTTGGGATAGCCACCTTGGCAGGGTCAGTAAAACAAAGTAAGACCTCACTTGGGGTGTTGATATACATGTTGGGATAGCCACCTTGGCAGGGTCAGTCAAACAAAGTAAGACCTCACTTGGGGTGTTGATATACATGTTGGGATAGCCACATTGGCAGGGTCAGTAAAACAAAGTAAGACCTCACTTGGGGTGTTGATATACATGTTGGGTAGCCACCTTGGCAGGGTCAGTAAAACAAAGTAAGACCTCACTTGGCGTGTTGATATACATGTTGGGGTAGCCACCTTGGCAGGGTCAGTAAAACAAAGTAAGACCTCACTTGGGGCGTTGATATACATGTTGGGTAGCCACCTTGGCAGGGTCAGTAAAACAAAGTAAGACCTCACTTGGGGTGTTGATATACATGTTGGGGTAGCCACCTTGGCAGGGTCAGTAAAACAAAGTAAGACCTCACTTGGGGCGTTGATATACATGTTGGGATAGCCACCTTGGCAGGGTCAGTAAAACAAAGTAAGACCTCACTTGGGGCGTTGATATACATGTTGGGATAGCCACCTTGGCAGGGTCAGTAAAAAATGTAAGACCTCACTTGGGGCGTTGATATACATGTTGGGATAGCCACCTTGGCAGGGTCAGTAAAAAATGTAAGACCTCACTTGGGGCGTTGATATACATGTTGGGATAGCCACCTTGGCAGGGTCAGTAAAAAAATGTAAGACCTCACTTGGGGCGTTGATATACATGTTGGGATAGCCACCTTGGCAGGGTCAGTAAAAAATGTAAGACCTCACTTGGGGCGTTGATATACATGTTGGGATAGCCACCCTGGCACGGTCAGTAAACACTAAGCAAGACCTCACTGGGAATTTAAACCGTTAAGAATACCTCACTTACCCAATGAATTAGTATTTACAAATGGTAGTCATCCTCAAATTGTATTTACCTCCTGCGCATAGGCTTTTTCTCAAGTCACCTTCTTTGGCAAATCTAACGTTAAGCGTCTGGTTGATCTGCTCCATATATGCATACGTCAAAGGTGGATACATGCTATCATCTGTAAGGTAATATACAAGTAAATGTTATACGAAGTATGATACAAAATAGCATAAATTTTCTCAAGTTTGCACATATTCTTCTTTCATTTCAAACACCTAATTTAGAAAAACAACAACAACATTTAAATATAACTTTTTATATGCTGAAAGGGTCAGCCGAACAAATCATATGTTTCTTTTTTCTTTCAAAAAGTTGCATTATACCAGCAAAACGTCTCCCCTTCAATGCATTTTAAAGAAATATTATATGAATTATTCGACATAAAACCATTATGACCTTTTTTCTAGCAAACTGTACATTCCCATTTATATTATAATCCAAGTGAAATGTCCTTTCCTTCGTTGTATGAGTTTTACCAGAAATGGAACATTTACGATGCAGACAGACAGAATGAGTATTATCCAAGTCTATTTTGACAACATTTGTGCGGTGGAGTGGAGACCAATGTTATCCGTCATTTGAACATTGGTTGCAGCTTTTTTTTTCTATGATCTGAAGGTCATGCATCAATCTTCCAAGTACCTTCTAGAAAGGATCTGCGTTCAAGTTTTGGCTTTGGGACTTGTCCCTGTAGTTTACCTTGCAATCACAAAACGTTATCAAATTGAGTTTTGAAAAAAAATCAATTTCAAACCTGTATGTAACCTAATAGATTGATTGATATAAGTGACTTTATTCTTTGTATTTCACAAAAGCATTTGTTTGTTCGGTATGATAGAAAAAAAAAATCCATTGAGAGCGATAAGTATATGTCAAACTCGGCTAATGCCTCGGTTGGGACATCGAAAGTAACAATTTCAAAATCACTATGTCATCCTTCAATTTTTCTCTTTTCAGACTTTTCTTGAAGTTGAATTTTTTTTTTTAAATAAACGTGAAAATTTTGTTCCGGTTCGTTTCCCACCTATATTGTATGCTTCCCGCATGAATTGTCTACGGAGATTTTCACCGTGGATACGAACGAGCGGGTTAACAATTTCCGATATTCTGGTTGATGTTTTTCACTTCAAAAGTTACGATTCTTTTATTGAAGCATAAAGTTCCGAACACTATTCTATTCTACGTATTCTAAAATATATCAAATATATTTTTAATGTGACGTATCATGTCTTTCATTTAAAGAGAGATGAACTCTTTCGTTGTACCTACAATATGAAAGAAATATCAATTGATGGAAAGGAAACATTTCGCAAATATTGGTCAATATCTTTTCACAATAATGTGTTTAGTTACTATTAGATTACGTCTAAACACAATCGTAGCAAATAGTTTACACGATCAACACTACTGGTAATAATTTGATTCTTATAAAATAGAGAAAACGATATCCATTATTTAATGGAGTACACTTTACTCATGTTAACGTTAACACTGAATTGTACCGGTTCTTTTATTTTAAACAAAAAAAACGTTTATTCCTTATGTGTTTAAAAGGAAAGTTTTGTTGAATGGTATTACATTCAAATTATCGTTTTGTTAAAAGTAGTTGAAGATAAAATTTGTTTAAAAAGGCTGTTAGTGAGCAATATGCATACCATCGGTTGACCTGCTACGAAATCAAACACTAAATCTGAACCATGGTAGTTGTTTATCTAGTAAGCCTTTCTTACAATTACAGAAATAACTTTCTGCATCCGCCCATACGTTCAAATCGTTGTAACATGTATGAAAACATTATAGGGTAAACTCAGATAGAATGATGTCCTTACCAAGCATATCGTTCAAAGATATAATAGATTCTGTTTTAATTATTCCTGTCCAGTGGTTTTGTGCGTCCTGGTTTGTTAAATTCACACTTTTGATACTTTGTATCGAAGCAGGGAATTTTCCTTCATTGATGCAAATTTCAACAGCCTGAGCCCAACGTTCATTACTTTGATTGTATCTTTCCGCCATCGGGTTAAAATCTATAACAGAATAGAACACACATCATGGTAACAAACAAATCACACACATGGAAATGTTAGATTTGGGTCATACGTACCTACCTACAGAACAGTTAATTTTAAAGACAACGCATTTACGTACATCATCAAATGTGGTTTTCAACAAGAACAATCATATGGGTTTACAATGTACATCGTTGTTTCTACTATTCTGCTGTCAGCGTTATCCTTTATTGTTTGTCATTACCCTAAATATTGCAAATCAAGTCATCACAGTGCAATGTTAAAATAAAACAATGTTTTTGTTTCTTATTTTCATTGAAAGATATGCTCAAGACATTAATTAAAAATAGAAAATAACAGGAAAATGTTCGATGTTCATATAATTATCCAAATCGCATTTTTAATCGGTCTATATTTGTTCAAAAACTGTATAACCGCAAGTTTTCCTCATGCACACCTCGTTGATTAAATCGTTATATGTGAAAAGAGAGTTTGATTTTGCGCCAATGCTTTTTTAAATATCATAATATTTAAATTATTTCACACGCAACATATATATAAAAATTCTAAATATAAATTCTAAATATCTTGTACTTTCCAAATAATTTCTTTCAAACTTAAGCAGGAATATAGGCATTATCTCCAAATAATATTTTATTCCTCAGCAGTAGCCGTAAATACCGAACAGTTAATAATGTACGTGACAATATGTGTTTGTTGCAGGAGCTTAAAACCATAACATTTGAATATACAATGCTTAAAAAAGTCCCAAATCTATCAGACTAAGGACAGCAGACCTCGGTAAGACCCTAGCCGAGTGAAAATAGTGTCAACGAATAAGATTTCAACTCCTTCGTTGTTAAATCTGCCTGCGTGTTGCAAATCTTATAAGATAATAAATATACCACAGCATATATTTAATTTTCATAACCGTTATAATATGACGCCTTCTTCTGAGGTAAATAAGTACCGGTGAAACATTTAATGACAACAGTATTTCAAAGCTTTTTCATTGCCTAATTATCAATACAAGCTCCGATAAGGCTAATGTTTGCTATTTTTCAAATATACCATTTACTTATTTAATGCACCCGGTGATTCGATTCTTTTCGGTTATCATTACACCACAATTATAAAAGCACAACATCCGGCAACGTTAAGAATATCCGAGCGTATCTTATACAATTACAGCGGCGGGAAAATCATGGTATACTTGAGGGTTAACTTCTATTTGTGATAATTTGGCCATGTGTCAAATATATGCAAGTCACAAACACTCATATTACGGAATTCGTTTGCTGACCTTCGAATATTTGAACATTTCTTCAATATTCAGCGTACATCATGTGCATTCGCACTACAAAAATACTGACGATGAATGAAAACAAAAGCCAAATTATTAGACATTTCTTGGTTAAACGAAGTATCAGTGACAAAGAAGTAAATTGTAACAACGTCAATGGGAGCGCCCAAACGAAATGCAGATATTGCTCTCAATAACCAACCAACAAAGATGGAGTAAGTATTAAGTAAACATCGGCATAAGTGGTATCATCGACGACGAAAGAGGTCACACGGTAATATACGGTGTCGGGCATCGTTACATCACCTTTTAGGTTACACAACGAGTCGGATAGGCAGTATACAATTTTAACAGACTAAACATAGACAAACAATCGATAGGCATCATTGTTCATTCAACATGTATTCCTTCACATTTACCTAGTAAAAGGAACGCAAATTCAACACTTTTTTCAATAAATAAACAATCACTATTCTAGTTTTTGTAGTGTATTGGTTTTCCATTTAGATTTTTGTATCGGTATCTTATCGTATCGGTGTTTAGTTGTTTCGATGCATATCGTATCGCGAGATGAACGTAACTTCTCTTCCCTACCGTTGAACTCTGTTCCACGGTAATTCCGCAGAATGTATCACTACACAGCTTTTAAAATTAACAAGTTATGACATTCCTTTCCCTTTCGTAGCTTTTGTTTATATTTGTGATGGTTTAGTCGTAAATTAACATGTTTTGTTGATGGCTGTAACGACAAGAGTAAAGTGTGGACCCATATACTCTTGTTTCGATGATCGTTTCAATGCGCGTGCCAAGAAATACCAGCCAATTGTTGCACTTTTCATTTCTACACGAGAGTCAACTTCAGCTACACATTAACCCCTAATTGACCGAGAATCTAAGGTCAATTCTTGACCATGTGTTAAATCATGATGTGCTTAATCATGTTATCATGTCTTGAGAATTGCTGTGGTTTTGGTCAAGATTTGAAATAATGTATTAAATTTGCCAAGAAAAACATGAAGAAGTATTAAGTGTTATAACTAATTATTGACAAGTTAAACTTAATATAAACTTACATAATTAAATAAAATAAGTTTTTTTAATGAGTAACATTAAAATGCTTTAGACATATGACAGATGTTAATGAAAATGGCATGCTTACCAATTGTGTTTTATTTGGAATGTTAATGTAACCTTTATTGCATTATGTATGAATCTGGCCGTTTCATAGGTTGAATTGTATTTTGGTGTGTGCTTTTTTAAGTGTATATATATTGATTTTACAATGCCAGATTTATTGGTTTCGCATTTTTTTTTTAAAAAAAACACTCTTTAAATTATCCATCTTAAAAGCTTTTTTTTTCATTGTCTTTTTTATTAAATTCGTACAGTCGAACCCCGTTGGTTCGAACTCCTAGGGTCCGGCAAAATACTTCGAGTCTAAGAAAAGATGAACCAAGCGGGAATTCTTTCCTTCAGTATAATGAAATGAGTCCTTAACATCCTGTTTGAGCAGGGTTCGACTGTATAAGTTTACACCATGGAAAATACAAACAAAACTTGAAAATACATCATATTGGTAAATCTGAAACTCCGAATGTTAAATTTACTTCAATTGTGTTCACATCATCATGAAAACATTCTTGGGCGTTTGAAATGCATTTTAGTATAACAGATAGCGGTTTGTTCTGCAAAAGTTTCAATCAATAAAATTGCTTTTTTGTGTGCATCTTGCATTGTTTTCATACCGTGATTGGTGTAAGAACATAATTTGCCCATACAAAATCATTATCATTGAGTGACTCCTTTTCTGTAAAATATTGAGCCCCCTCTCCCATCCCTTAAAAAAGACTCCCAACGAATCATGTTTGTAATTAGGAATATAACCCGAACAGACCCGACTATGTCATATTGTAGCTTAAATAAATGTATAAGGTCAACATGTTTGGTTATTTAATATGTATGCTCTCAAGTCGTAGCGAAACAGCTGGAAATGCTGGTTATGCTGCACCTTTTGCTGTTAATACTACCACTACTTCTACTGCTATTGCCAATGTCACCGCCACCGCCACAACACCAACGCCACCACCACCACAACCACCACCACCACCATGTTGTTTCCATCTTTAAACATAACTCAAGTGTGTGGTTTAGAGAGTTAAACACTGTTGTCAAGAATATAGTTTATAAACAATATCAAAGATTTAATACATAATTATAAGATAATTATAGTTCAGAAAATCATGTCTATATTTAGTAAGAAAATATTAGTAAAATATATTGTTTTTTGTTTGACCGTTTGACGAGTATCGAAATATACAAAATAAAATGAAGCGTTAAACCTTAGAAGCATGCACTATTCCAAAAACTGTCCAAAATCATTACCCCTATGCAATTCATGCTGTGCGTAATGGCCATTAGAATTCGTTGATTTAGCTATTAGCAGATAACTGATAAAAGTTGTCTGTAGAATCGCAAAACCACTGACTGGAACATTCTGAATATGCCAGGTATATGCAGGCATAGCCCCTGCATACAATGGTTCTCTTCTTTGGATAAATTGGATAGGATTCTTTGGCATTGTGACCCTAAACTGTATAAATAAAACTAATTTAATGCGCGTGTGGTCTTTCTGTGTCTCTCGATTAGTGTATCTGAGGCCAAAGCCTTGTGCCGTATTGGCGCTTCGTTAATTGGTTGCTACTAAATGCAATCAATCATAAATCATCGACGACAGTACTGTCAGTACTTTAATTATTACAAAACGACCACTATGTTGAAAAATAAAACTTTTGGTAACGCATAAACATTTGATGTTATAGATTTCAAAAGGCTAATTTATATTACATGAATTGACAATATGCTAGTTGCCGCGATATGCTAGCAATCGCCAATAATACAAACACTTTGTAGGCTGGACAAGGATAACGACAGAAAGGGTATCATACATATAAAGAGGAACATAAAATGCCATATTATAAGCCGAAATACGTTTTAGTATTGGATGACATATGATCATTCCTTTTCTTTAAACCAAGGGGCTATTCAAATTAATTATCCGTTGCTTACAAAAAGTGCTCTTTGCACCTCATATTTACTTACATTCAAATCAATCTCACTTAAACAAAGCAGCAAGTTCACTCCACAAATCCCATACCGTTAGAAATTGAAACAAAAGTAAGTTAAAGTGTATACAACTCTTAACCGACATTAGTTCATGAAAAGGTGCATCTCATGATTAAAAAAAGCCACGAAGGATGTCCAAAGTTTAATAATCATCTGTAAACCTGCCGACCAACCATAAATTTGTTTCGTGGGCGCTTAAAAAAGTCAGGTTACCCAACTATGTTTGCCTAGTTTCAGATTAGGTGGCAGAGAAAATTGAAATAGAAATAGCTACCTGAAAAATAGGTGTTGCTGCATAATAGCTGTGGTGTAGCTTTTAAATTGCATGACTGCCAATAATAATCATTTCCAGGTCTGTAATTATAGTAGAACAGTAGGCAGTTTCTGTGAATGTCTTGTGAATTTTCGCTAGGAGGAACTGAAACATAAAAAATGTTGATGTATCAGCCACGTACAAAGAAAACCATATGCGATATTTTTTAATTAATCATAAACTTATATTTCATTGATAACTATTAAAAACCTATTTCATTTGTGTCCCTGGAGGGCAAAGGATCACTCTTTTAGAATGAAATTAATTTAATCAGTACGCTTGCAAACTATTCCGTGCTGATTACCGATGGATTTATCTAAGCATACATTTTGTAATCATGTATTAACATTATGTTCGTTTGTAAGTTTCACCTGGAGGTAAAAATAATAAATAAATGTAATTGGTACCTATTTCAACAGTGTAAAATGAGAATATATTGGTGTCGGCTGTGGCACCACATGGATATTGATCAGCTTCTTTACATTTTTCGCCGCATGTTTGAATCCGCGATGCGAATTTACTTGCACACTTACATCGCAAACCCTGAAATAGGATCAATTCATTTTTAACACCAATTTCTGAGCTACATTTGCCATCGCGAAAATATAATGCAAGAAAATCCCTATCGGTCATTTAAAAGAACAAGATATACTTATCAAAAAAGGCGATTTGTTCTCTTATTTAAAACAAAACATTCAAATTTCATGTTTTGACACAGTTTGATAAAAAGTAAACCATTTGTGTAATATGCGATTTAAGGCAATTTAATTAAACTTGAATATTAAATTTTTAATCTGTTTCAAAGTTATTTTTTAAAACTAAATGTAAGATCTAGATTATGTGTATTACTATATCAAATGATGCTGAAATAAGCATTACATAGTTATCAAGAATTTTTAAAACATGTAAAATAAGTTGATGTGTATTTTATTAATTACATTTATAGAATATGAATATTCACCAAAATGTTATGGTGTACTAATCCAAAGCAAATCTTACTTATTACCGAAATTCTTGCATGTGATTTACAAGAGGAGACATCATTGATTACACAGAGGCACAAGTGTTACATAGTGTTTTCAGGACAAGGAATAACAGTCAAAACAGGAAGCTTTAAATTACCTTGAAGCAATGCCAGGCAACAAGCTAATACAATATCAATGTTTTCACACACCATACAAATAATTGTCAGGAAATTAAAATTTACCCACATGGGTACATAATTTGTGTTACCATAATGTTTGGACCAACATTTTTTCTCAGCTATCACGCTGACCAATTATGATTTTAGAAACTCTAAATAAAACAAGAAATCACATTAAAGATTGTCAGTGCAAACATTCGTTTCGCATGGCTACTCATATGTTCTATTTTAGATATCTAATCAGAACTGTTGACATATTGTTATCGACAGAGACTATATCTGTACACAGACCTCAAACCAATTTACCGTTTAAAGGACAAGATTAAAGGCACACACACCCTAAACAAATGACAGAACAATACAAGCCAAAACACCTTAATACAAAAAGTTGTAGGGCCGAGATTCCAGCTGTTGTAATTTTTGACATTGTTTTTTGATAGTTGCGTTAGTCCTTTGATGACTATAAATATCAAAATACGCAGCAGTTAGTATTCAGTCATTATAATCCAATCGGTCAGCTTACCCGTTTCCATAACATTTCCAATCTTCCTGCAAATATCTCAGTTTGAATATATGTTAACTTGTTCCGGAACTACTCACCGCTGTTGACTTTTGTATACCGAACGTTTGACATCCTGTTTTACGTCTACATTCGCCCAGAGTTGAAACAGAATAACTGAATCCAACATTCAATTGGCCACATCCTTAAAAACAAAGCCATTGCTAATGGAAGCAAGTTATTGACAAATCAAACTAACCGCGGTAAACAATACCGTTGAGCCAAACTTTAAGTAAAAAGTTTTATAACTCCGAATATAGCGCACGGAGATCCTCAAGCCACCAGGTAATAGTTGTTAAATCATATTCATATCATAACCAAAGGAGTATGTAAAAATCTATTGAGATAAAAGCAGGCAGTTCTGTTAATAGTTTTGCCTTGTTTGCCTTGTTGCTCAAAATATATTCTGCCTAAGACAGTTATGTTTATAGTCCATTCTGTCCACCATTCTAGATTGCTTGAACGTGATATCGGCAAAATGCTTAAAGAACGAGTTTGCAACAAAAGTAAGTTACGTTTGCGAATTTAACGTACAAATAAAAAATGGAAAAATAGAATCCGTGCTCATTTCGAGTCAAACTGCATTGATTTTATACTTATATATTCAAGCTGCTGTTGGTTACGATACAACTTTAACTTGCTGGAGGTTGAGTATTTATAGTCAATTATTATATGATGTGATGATCGTGATTCATTACAATCTGCCTTTATAAGGAACTGCCAATGCTAAATGATTACCTATATGGTTTTCAGAATATGTAAACTCTTAATTCACTCAGGCGAGCCATGTCGAATGGCTGTGTTATCGTACATTTGATGACATGCACCTGTTGTCTGTTTCTTGTATGTGAAAAAACTATCAGTTTATATCGTTTGTTTCATTTTATTCTTTATTGTCATGCTAGTTGATGCTAGCTTTGATTTTGACCTTTTTTTCAATTTTGTAAATATTGATAAATGTTGAAGCAAAATTGATTTTGCGTTTAAAACTCATTTAAATATTTGTGAAAAACTACAGACCCCCCACCCCAGTAAATTTGTATTGAAGCGACCTTTCAAAGGCGATAACTCAAATGTATAAAAGAAAAACACATCAAATATATTAACGCTATTATATCGTTTTCTAAACGGTTTCAAAAAATGTCTTGTAAATTAAGACAAACTTATTAAATCGGAAGTGTTGTGATTATTTTTATATTTACGTAAAAACATGTATTTACCTACCAACATAAGCATAACTAATCCATGTTTTGGCATATTCAATCCAAAATCCATTTTCTTGAACTTCTACATTTGTAAGAAATTCCAAACCATTTTCAACAATGCATGAGCCATCATCCATGCATATTATAGTTGGTTCTGCCAAGGTGCATCTCGACTCGTCCCAGTTCGTTTCATCTTGTGAAATAAAAACTCCCTGACCTGAATGATGAAATGCTGATCGATTTGTATCTTGTATAAATAGTAACTGATTCATTTAAAACAATCTTAAATAGCCTGACAGGTACACGTGTGCAACCTATTAACCTATTTTTTTTTCTATGATTCAATACAATATTTTAGATTCAATTCATTAAGCAACTACATTCCAATCGCATTAACGTTATAACTATAGAAAAGTATGTTCATCCGTGTAGTTTTCATCGCACTAATGATTGTCAGTTGTCTAGAGAAATGAAATATAAAATGTATTCAATTCGTTGGTGATACTTATAAAATATAGTTTAACGATAACATGTAAATGACTATAACACTAAAAGATGTCTATGACGTCATGTATCATTCCACACTCAGCACAATTTTTCTATGCACTTCCTGCTCATGAGAGCTAAAACAGTTAAGAGGCACACTATTATTATTTGGGCAGGGTGCTAAAATTAGGTTTTTATTATTAGTACTAGTGTCATTCGCTAGAATACGTCTTTACTTAACATATTATCATAAATAGTATGCCTATTTTTTATATAATGTAGCTTTGTTCAATAGTATGTTTCATATACTCGACGCGACTGAACGTAGCTGAACAAATTGAAGTACGAAAGTGCTCTTACTAGCCAAACTATGCTACGAATTAATTCCGAATGTAAGGAATTAACGCCAAATCTTCCCACTAATGTTAATTAGTCGAAAATACCTGTTGATAGATTTTAAACCCAATATGTGTATGTACTATGTAAGAGTTCTCAGCACTTTGTTGATCTGACCAATGCTTATTCAATCTGGACTGCGTTTTATCACAGTGATAATAATACCTTTTAACTGATTTTAACGTCACTTTTATACTAAGGTTAATAACATCGACTTGTAAGCAATAACATTATTCGACAAACAATTGATTTGTCTAGCACTGAGTTATGTATTGGTTTGAATACCTTATATGGTATTCATTGAGTAACTCGTGTGCACAAATATAAGTAGGTTCAAACAGTCAATGTACTGGTGATAAGCATAGTGTGAATTTTACAAACATAAAGTTTAAAATAAATGTACCATATTGAAGATTTTTTTTATTTGAATAATAAATCTGTATTCCGATCAGACAATATGATACAAGACAGGTAGTACACACAATTTTCGTGAATGAATGATTCAAAACTCGCGTTTCTAGGTTGTTAAGTTTAGTTTAAATAATTAAGGTTGGGGTAGCAATAATTCTTCCTGTTGTAAATATAAGCTGCATTTGAGTATATTTTACATCATGTTTTGTTTCATTGATGTTTTTGTGTATGTTTTCAAATCTTAATAATCATAGTAAATCATAACCGTAAAGTCATTTTAAATGTCGACACAAATCTATTTTAAGAATTAGTTTTTTTTAACAGTCATCAGCATATTACGATGGTCACGCTGACACGTTCATATCTGAGTATTTAAGCTATATGAATACATATATCTATACGTATGGAGTTTTCAGCTTAACGGGTGTTATATTGAAATACCACAGTACCTTTGCAAATTACTCCGAAACAATACAGAATGGTCACAATTACACAATTCAATGGATTCATTTTGTGTTACTTCACATCACCTATAACTTCATTCAGGATGTTTCGCGGTTTCACATAAATATTTAAGTAAGTTATCACTGGCTCAATTAAACTTCCTCATTCATGACCACGATAAATGCTCGATTAGTCATGCTATCGTATGTTGAAAGCCACAATCTTTGGTAGCAATTTGAGTTTATGTCATAATGGCCCGATTGTTCAGAAAGTCGCTAAATAGTTAACGACGAAAATCGTTGTTAAATTTAGCGATAAACAGATAGCGATCGTTAGGATATTCGCTAATTTGTTTTTGATTGTTCAGAAGTTTTTAGCAATAGCGATCGTCAACATTTTCGTTAAACTAACAACAAATTTAAATCACCTCTTACCCTGATATCAAAAATTTAGCGACGGTTAACGACGACAAACAAAATGGCCGCAATAATTGGTGCTCAGAATGTAAACATCAGGAAAAAACGTGTTTATCGGCCAAATTTTGTATATAAAACTCTCACAGACAAGGAACTGCGTGCAAAGTACAGATTTGGTAAGGAAGGGTTGCAATTTATAACTGACCGGCTTGAAGAAAGGCTCCGTAGACCTACCGGTAAAGGTTGTGCCATGGATCCCGCAGAGCAGGTAAATATTTATACCATTTTTTTTTCATTTTGGGTAAAAATTTCAATTAATCAGAGGAATTATAATTGGACTTATGTGTATATATATACCTTTCAATCATTAATATTAACATGGACCTTTAATCAGTTAATAGACCCGTGATATTAATTGTTAATCGTAGAAAACATAAATGTATTATCAATGAAACAAAAACTTACGTAAAAACATACGTATGTTTTCTTACCCTCAGGTTTGCATTGCTCTACGTTATTATGCCACTGGGGCATTTTTCGATGTGGTAGGGGACACCATGGGGCGCGACAAGGCGACAGTTTGTCGCGTGGTAAAACATGTAACAGAAGGTCTTGTAGAGATGAAAGATCGCTTTATACGTTGGCCGACTAGAATGGACACCCGTCGCAACATTATGGCAGGGTTTGCGGATGTAGTTGGGATTCCAAATGTGATTGGTGCGAAATCATCCATATGTATTAAAAAATATAAAAATTATGAGTGTAACCAACATCACATTATCATACGTTCATATGTTGCATTAATTTTGGTTCAATTCATTCATTTTTTTTAAAGCTGTTGTTAAATTTATCATTAATCTTAAAAACAAATATTTGTAGATGGATTAAAGAATTTCCATTCCGTTTCATAGTGATCAATTTATATTAATTATGCTCATTTGTAATAAAATGTGTTTCGACAACAGATGCCATTGATGGATCACATGTTGAAATTACGAAGCCAGGCCCAACAGAAGAAAGGCCGTTCATTAACAGGAAGGGAAGGGCATCCATAAATGTAATGGCAGTTTGTGATAATAAAGGTACATAATATTGCAATACATTATTCAGGTGAATCCTGTTTTAATTGTTCACGTATGTGTTTATCATAAACTATCGTGTGTATTGCATATTAACTGAGTATTCCGCCGATTTTGAAAAGTAAAAGTCTGAATCTGAATTTTCGCCTATTGGAAAGGATTAATATCATTTAGTGATTTGGTCAGAAGGACACTGACCTCAAAATCATGTTTTGTGTATTAACATCAGTATTTGAATTTATATTTGAAGATGTTGGATGAGCTGGGTCTTATGTTTATCAAGGTGAAATCCTTTTTTAAAAGATAACAATGAACTTGGTTATTTGACCTTATGATCACATAATCAATCGTCTGTTGATAAAGGTCAGTGAATTTACCATATTTTCAGGAAGATTTACTTTCATAAATGCAGAATGGCCGGGCTCTGCGCATGACAGTTTTGTTTTTCGAGCGTCTTCGCTACAGGACTTTCTGGAGGAAAATATTCATACACTTGAAGATGGTGTTCTACTTGTTGACAGCGGGTAGGTCCACATTAAAACTTTTGGGCAACACACAATATACACAAACATTTGAAAGATAAAAAAAATTGAATCTAATTATTATTACAACAGTATATCACACTGTTATAATGTATATTTCAAACCTTTGAATTCAATATGTTTATCAAATGAGATCAATTAAAACATTATTAATACTCAGAATGAATAGTGTCATCTTTTTAACACAGTATTATTTTCAGAACTGATGATCTCCCCCTGTTTCTTATCTGCTATGGTCCAATCTGAAACAACAAATTATAACATTATTAACAGCCACAAGATTAAAGTATTTCTCTCTCTTGTCTTTTTTAAGATATGCTTGTTCGCGTTACATGTTGACGCCGTACAGAGTCTCTGATACACCGGTGAAAACCAGATTCAACAGAGCCCACTGCCGTTCGAGGGTTGTTATAGAAAGAACATTTGGTAGATGGAAGAGAAGATTCTCCGTCATGTGCAAGAAGGTCTGTTTGATAGATTAATTTAGGTTATGTAATTATGCTATATATCTTAAAAAAAGGATATAAAAAAAGGATATATATATAAGCTCGAAGCTTTGCCTATATATGTTAAGTTATTCAATTTGTTTTATATACTATACTCTAGGTAAGGAAGACACCCGCTCAAGCATGTAGAGAGATTGTCGCTTGCGCAGTATTGCATAACATTGCCATATTGTTTGGTGAACCTGACGTTGATGACGGCGATGTGGATGAACTTCCACTTATACCCTATGTTGGTGGTGAAAATGGATTTGCCATCCGTGACCATATTGCGCAGGCCTATTTTGGATAGGAACATTTCCTATTGGAAGGAAGCATGCAGCTGGTGCTATGTTGTTGTTTTGATGTAACAAAGTAAAGTTTATGTTACGTGTTCTATGCATTTCTGTTAACTGATCCACTTACCCTATTCGTCACAAACTAATGGAATTATGTCCATGTCATCCTTCCCCTTCAACTCTATCTGCAAAGCTTTAAACAGCTTCCTTTTCTCCCTAGACGTTGCGATCTTTTCCCTCAAAAGCTCCATCTCCAGCTCAACTTTTTTATTTTGTCCTTCGAACCATTCCAGTTGAGCTGTCTGCACCTTTTCCTGCAGAGATGTTCTGCAAGGATAACATGTTAATGAAAAAAAAACATTAATTAAAATTTAAAATTATTGTATCTAATAACTAAATAAAACAACATTTGCAGCGTTGCCCATCTATTGCTTATTCAGCTTGTATTTGAAACCAAGGTTATTGAAGGTAGTATCATCTTCATATCTAGACGAAAACATTTAATGCGATAAATACAATGTTATTATGTCTATTCACGTCTTGTTGCATAAATATACAACTACATATTTCATTCCAGAGTTCAAATAAGTTAGTATTCCATTTTAAAGTTAACAATTCCTTATATGTATAAAATTGCTTACTTCATTTTTTTCACTTGCTGATTACTCGAGGATTGCATTCTACTTTGGAATTCCTTGCCGGTGGACTGGCTTCCTCTGTCTAATTCTATCGTCTGATATGAGAAAGCAAATTAAGATATAGAATTAATACACATTGGATAGAATTATTGTTTTGTTTTACAAGTCATGATTTTGGCTTCGTATGTGTGTACCTTACTTTCAATGTAATAAAATATATATCTTGCAACTGAGTTTGACAGTAAGTTATAACCCTAAATAACACCCATTTAATTATATATTTTATTTCAGAATTTGTTTCCTCCTTCAGCCTCTAAATCCATTAACATTTTTAATACAGCCTAGAAAATAATTTTAATTTCTTACGTCCAAATCGAACACTGCACGTCTCTCTGCTTCTGACTGTAAATGTATAAAGCATACATCGAAGTGTACTATTTAAGAATAGGGTGTGATTACATGTTCACTCTTTAATGATCAATTGTTGATATATAATTCAATTTTAATTGCTAAAAATTAAGGTATTTAATTCATAAATGTATACATTATATCAACATGATAATTTACAATTGAATAAAATAAACATACATCTGATTCTGGTATGACTTGAATAACCACATCACCATTTGGCAGCTCATCGACCTTTAATTCTGAAAATATATGTTATGTTTATTTTTTAAAGTTACATCGATGATAGATGAAACAAAATTAAATTGAAAGGATAAAATAAAATCCATTGCATCTAATGTGCTGAATCGAAGCAGTTCAATACTAATAACCGTCTCAAAATTTGGATTTTATTTATACAATGGGTTATGGTGACCCCATGTCAGGGCCTCAAATATCAAGGGAAGGCACTGTCATGAAATATAGAATTGCTTGATTATAATTTTAAATAAATAAATTAATAGATCTAAACAAAATGATATAAATGCTTGCAAAAGATACATTTAACATGTATCACATTTATTTGTTTACAACTGTTTGTGATTTAATGATTATTTCATCGTGTTAAAAGTTTGTGACATTCGAATTTTAATAACATAAACCGGTTAAACCATTCTACAATCAAGTGGCACATGAATCATGACAGAAGTTGGCAAGCGCTGGAAGAAAAAATCGCTTTACTGGATAATATTTGAAGCTGCGACACGTAGCATGTACTTGCAAAGGTATGAACTTATGTCATGGACAATTGACTATGGTAAATTATCATGACATCTTTTCATTATTCAAGGATTTGTCATATTCACACTCCACATGGAAACAAAATGGAGGTAGGAATTCCATTTTCTATTTTTAGAACATGTCGAGTTCATTTGTGTATCTTTTTAGCAGACGGAAATATTTTAATAAGCATTTGATAGTGTAGAAATATATCTGTAAATAAACATGATACTTAATGAATTAAGTAGTACTTGATGATTAAATCTATAAATAAACAATGAATTAAGAAGTCTTATACCCTTCTCTGCTGCAATTGTGGTTTCTAGCCCACCAGGAATCCCACTGAAGCCTGGGTCTGCCTTATTGATGTTAATAAGGCGGAGCACCACCTCGGGCGGTTTTTCAGATGGTGGTCCACCCCCTGTTCCCTTCAAATGCTTTCTTTGTTGCATTTCTGTTGACTTTGCAACCCGGTTCAAGTTGTGAAATTTGTTTCTCACATCTTTTCCTGTTCTTATCCCAACTCCAGCAAGTGAAACAGCACTTCCAATACAATCCCACATCTTTTGTTTCGCATCTTGTGATACCTTTGCGTTATTTAATTTGTCCTTTACTTTTTCATATTCAGTTATGAGAATTTCCCTCTCATATGCACTAAAGTTGCAACCTCTTTTCTTATTTTTTTCTGACAATGACAAAGTGTTGTCTGCTTGGGCAGCCATTATGTTTTTTTCAATGCATTGTGGGTAATACTTTATGCATTTAAATGCATTGTGGGAAAAAGCAAATGCATTATGGGTCAACCCCATTATACATTTGTCGCTTAAAATTTAGCGATATCGCTAAACTTCCTAGAGATATCGTTAAATAGTTTAACGATTATTAGTTAGCGATAGCGATAACAATAGTCTGAACAATCGGAATTTTAACAATTTGTTAGCAAGCGATGCATAAAAAAGTAGCGATTGTTAATTTGACGATTCGCTAACTTTTAGCGACTTTCTGAACAATCGGGCCAATGTCTATTTAATTGATTTCATGCTTTAATTAAATGGTTTTTACCTGAGCCTTTGCGCTCATGTAGGCGAATGTTTCAGATTTTGAACAATTTGTTAAACGTGTTCAAGTGGAGCAGAGGGCATTCAAATTAAAATGTATAGATACATGTACGCTTTATATTTTCTGCAATGATGTTTAAATAACATTACAAACTAAAAGCAAGTAGAAAAAATAAGGTAGATCCTGAGGCACAACACATCAATACATGTGGTATGGTTATAATTAATCATTTTAAAGCATACCCTTGGTTTTGTTAAGAATTTTAATTGAAAATCATGTAAAATATTTGTATCAGGACTTTCTGGCTATACATCATTGACTTCGTTTAAAGTAAATATATATTTTAGTTTTGAAAAACTTATTCTGATCATTAAGTGAAATGTTAAAAAGATTATAACACATATGGCTTTTAATTTTGAGATATTATAACATACACAAGAACATCATTGAAACACAGGATATTGTAAAATAAACTCAAAGTATGAATATTAACGGGAGAAATATCCATTGGACTGGGATGTGGTGGTAAAAGCATTGTGAAAAATAGGACAACGAACAATACAATGGCACGCTGTTATTGCTTTCTAACGTGAGGTAATGCACACTGGCATGGGTTGCTTTTGGTTCAGCTGATGGTTACAAGGAAAGCTTTGCATTCATTGCATATGAAAGGTGCGTGTAGCCGAGCGAGAGTTTGGGGGTCTGATCCACGACATATGTACATAGCAATTTGTACAATCTGTTATATTTGTTTAACGGAAGGAGGGAGGGGGAGGGAAGGGGATGAAGGGGGGGGGGGTCCAAGTGTGGTGTGAGGATGGGTAGCAACAAGCAACCAGGTATGCTCGGTCAGAAATAAAAGGCAATAGTGCCTGGATCGGCCTGAAATGTTAAGGAGGAGAGGACTGTAGTATGTGAGGGTAAGAACCATCCGTCCGCTTTCTTCAGTCAGTAACAGCTCCGTGCTGGTGTTTATCAGTTGTGGGTTGCGCACTTTCCCTCCTTGGTTAACTTTACTAACAAGCAGTGGTAAATCAAATTTCAAAACAACAGAGCTGAAGGTATGAACCGCGGCTCAAGACAGTTGCAAAACATATCTCTTTTACAAATATAATAAAACTTTTTAGTACTTTTTGCTTACCAAGGGTGGGATCGGGAGAGGCAAACCGTGAAGCGTTAGACAAAGGTTTTCAAAATCATATTATCTCCATTTATACGTCTAATCAATAAGACTAGACATCAAGTAAAAAAATCAATATAATGAAAGTGTTTCAAAGTATCACTTTTTCCATTAGGAAACGAGCTTTTTCAATATTCAGCATTACTTTGGCTGCAGTTGGGGGAAGGGGAGATGCTTACAAGTTTTACTTTTTGGAAGGACTTACCACATAAAACATGGTTTTAACGAACAATCTAGGACAAGTGCATGTCGTTGATGACAAGTATTTGCCATGCTGGGAAGGGTTCGAGCTCGGATTTTTGCTATCCTTAAAAAGTATGTTTGCGATCGCTGTAGGCAGTCTATAAAACCACCGAGTACAAGAGCAATGACCTGTTTTATTGCAGCAACAAGTACAAAAGAAATATAAGTTACATGTTGAGTTATCCGGGTGATCCATTAGTGTTCTACTTCAATACTAAAATATCAAAATTAGAATCAGACTTGTACTATGCAAAGTTATCATTGAAAAAAGAATCAACTATATCTGATTTTGAAATGATGCATTCAGCAAAACTCTAGTAAAAATAAAACCGATGAGAAAATTGTCAATTTTAGGTTAAGGTGAGATTTCAAGCTTTTGTCATGCACTGACCCCTCAGTTGCGTCTTAATGTTCAAGCTGTCAGGGCTTCAAATTAAAAACACGCTCTTGCAATATAACGCCATTAACATCATTTGGTTGACTGTTATGCACTTAATGACAAATATCCGGCGTTTGGGTTAAATTTGGTCTTCCAATCTGACCCATGATGGTATAATAATGAACACGTGTTGAGTTCCATCCATAGACAAGCGATACAGTTTAATGTAATCCAAAGTGAATATAGGCATTGATAGTAAATGATCAGACAAACTTTCTTCTAATTAAACTGATAAAAGAAGTAGTGTTAGGTAATGCTATTAATCTACGAAATTTATTCATACATTTTCAAAAAACTACAGGAAAGGCATTTTGTTCAAGACAAATGACTAGACAATAAATTAAAATGTTAATGTTTGTTTTAACTTAGTTCACTGAACACTTGTTGCAGTGATGTGTCTTTGCAAAAACAATACTGAAAACAATACAACATGTTTGACAATTATTAAAAAAAACTAGTTTAGTAGTAGTAGTAGTAGTAGTAGTAGTAGTAGTAGTAGTAGTAGTAGTAGTAGTTGTAGTAGTAGTAGTAGTAGTAGTAGTAGTAGTAGTAGTAGTAGTAGTAGTAATATTGTAGTAGTGGTAAAGGTAGTAGTAGTAGTAATAGTTTTAATAGTAGTAGTTGTTGTAGTATTGTTGTAGTAGTAGTAGTTTCTGTTGTTTTTGTTTCGGTCGTTATTTTTTTCTTGTTGTTGGTTTACGATACTGAAGAGAAAACAAATAATCCACAAGCTCCATCAACAGACAAAACAATAGACGACAGCGGAGACATTGAACTATGCTCTAGATTTAATGTTTCCGAATAGACTATTTGGCTGTTGCAAAGTCAGCCTATTCGAATGAGACGGTTCAAATTTGGTCAATATGATGGGCCCTAGCGGCCTGTGGAAAATTTCAAGTTGCGAACTACGTTCAGAACTTGTGGGAAATACTTTCGCCGTACCAGAACTATAATCCAAGGAAGCACCACATCTATAATGGCGCTAGTGGAATGGTGGAAGCTGCTAGCCATTTTCGAGTAATTCCCTTGTTTAAATTTATGATACTGTGCGTGTGTGCTGGTTTTCTCTGCAATTTTATGACAATTGCTAGCATGGTTCTGTCCTATCGTATAATAAAAAACAACAACAATTACTATTGTGGACTACAGTTCGTTTAGAATAAGAAATAAGTTGAGGAATCCTACCACTCCTATAATCCATTTCAATAAGCGCGCAGGTGACCAACTGAATGTTCATATATTTACCAATATTGTTATTGCTTTGTTAGTATTTTTTGCCCACATTTTATATAATTATAGACTGATTTTTATGTATTGTCTAACATGTTCCTCTAACAATGCCATGTTTTAATGTGATGGCTACTTGGCTTGTCCCCATAGTATTCAGTGAAGTCAATACCACCTTTCATCAGAGGGATTTTCATGCTTAGACTTAATTTGATTTTAAAATATTTTGTAGACATACACTAATTTATCCGAAACATAAACACCCTTTTGTTCATAACATTGGCTAGAAGTAATTAGCTTTCAGAACATGTAATGAAAAGTATGTTTTTACGAGACAGTATATGCAATAATATTTTGTTATGGTTTTAGGCTCATGTGCCGTGTTAGCAGTCGGCTTCCTGCCAGTTAATTGGTCAGTCCCGGGAACATGCCAGCTAGTTACAACAGTCATTTGCGGACTTAACGCCATATTTCTTTTGATCATGTCACAAACTTCGAGCATTTGGGTGTGCTACGTTCTCTACGATTTATTTCGATCCACCTACAAAATTGTTCTGGTCAAAGCAGCGTATGTATATCTTCATTTATTAATTGTTGAGTAATATATATATATATACCATTGATATGTCATCATATTTCTGGCTTCGTCTGTAAACAATTTGTGTAAAGTATTTATACTCGAAATTAAGAACATATATGTTTACAAACAATCAATATACAAGTGTGTCATTATGTAGTCAACTCATATACAACTGGTTAAGACTTTGGATTGGTTAGAGTTAGCCAAACTATTTTTGAATGGTCAATATTTGTTCAAAAATTGTGCATGGACAATCAAATTGCTTGTATGTACACACTAGCCAAGATTATAATATGTGGATGATTTATCAAGCCTTACACAATTGGTTTCAAGTAAACACGTCTGACTATTTGTAGCATATGGGAATTTGACGAGAGATAGCATGAGCATACAATGCTCTACTTAATTCTCACTACATGTTATTGTTAATTATATTTATTTTCATCCTATATACCAGAGCTCAGATAGCAAGTGCTCTTACCCGCAAACGTGATGGGTTCGTGTTTGGATGTAACACTTCGTTGCCTTGCTGGTAGAATCTGTACTGACCGCCATCGTGGTGGATAACGCCGGATTAGACGTCAAAGTCCGGACACAGGTACGGACAGACAAAACGTCGCGCACCATGCTGAGACAAGTAAACATAACGTCAAAATCGACTGACTTTCTCTATTCAAGTGTTGATACATCATCACAATACTTTAATAGCCACACAATTGAACGTTGAACGGAAATGCCCAACATCGTGCGGGACGTCATAGACTCGATATGTTAAGACGTGGCTGAACTTTTCTACCCTGAACTATGAGAATTAGCCAATTCGTATTAGGTACTGTTCGAGAACATAACTTTAAATGTAAGATCTTATAACATGAAGGTGTTTAAAACGTGTTACAATAATCTGCTACTGAACCGACAAATATTATGACAAACCATTTACATGGGTTTTAAATCCTTGATGCATTTTAAAGGGACCTATCGAAGCTAGTTTTCGGGCCCGGGTCTCTCTCTTGTTTGCTGTCTCTCACAAAACACATCCTCTCTCTATGTTCTCTTCCCATTTTCTCCTCCCCGCGACCCCAATCACCTTGCTCTCCCCCAACCTCATTGTCGCGCTTTCCTTTCGCACACGCTTCATACCTCTCAGTGTCTTTATCGCCTTGGATCCTATTCTTACCCTTACCCTCACCCCTCTATCCCTTCCTTTCGTCTGTGTCCCCTTCTCTCCTCTCAATATCTTACTTTGTTTATATCCGCTTTCTTTATATGGGAATCAGGTGCCCAAATCTTCCTTTCTGACCTTCTTTCATTCGCACCTTTCCTCTCCCCCCCTCTCGTCCCCTCTCGTCCTCTCTCTCTCTCTCTCTCTCTCTCTCTCTCTCTCTCTCTCACTGAAGTCCCATTTAATTGGCCTAAGAAGCTTCGGATTCCTAGTTGCGCTCGTGTACACGTGCACAAGAAAATCCTCACCAGCACCCGAGCAACTGGAAATGGTGCCTGTTAAAACAGACGATGAATGTAAGGGCGGCTCGACAATTTGACACTAACTTGTGTAAAAATCTTTCCTGCGCCCATGCAACTGGAAATTGGTTGATAAATGCGGTGTGGCGTAGCAAGAAAAATATATATAATTAAGTTAGACATGTGCAATAAGACATATTATACTAACTAGATGATGGTTAGGAATGTAATGTATACAATCTATGTATATAACTTTTATACAATAAAATGGGTTCGAAAAAAAGCATTGATGTGTTCTTAATTTTCATAATGCCATTTGTAAATTGTACCAAAGAAACTTCATTCACCACTTGTGTGTTTTATGGGGTATAAATATTAATCGGTCGGTCGGACAGTCGATCGGTCGTTTGGCTGGGGCATGTTTCAATAACGACCGTAGTCGCAAAGGGAAATTATATTAATGCCATAATTTCGTTTTATTGCCACATATTGGTGTGAATATAGCTTTTAACATTTTTTAAATTAAAAAACAAAGTCAATGAAGTGAAAGAAATCAACTTGGTGCCATCTGTGACGTATCTACAGATTTAAGATGTTGTAAGTGACGACTAAGATCTTTTAATGTAAAAGGGTGCCATGCAATGATGAACAGAATGTCAAACAATTCAGTACAAACTATCATTACAAGAACACAATGCATATCTGACATTAAGTGTGGTTCCTTCTAAAGACAACATGCATTTGAAAACAAAGCTAACACATATGAATTGCAGATATAGTTGACAGCATAGAAGTGCACATCCATCTTCTTTATTCGTATAAGCATATGTGAAATGTTATTGGCTACAGCATAAATTCACTACTATAACAGATGTGACATTTATGTACAGCCTAGTAGCATGAATATTATAGCCATTTAGACACCAACACATTGAAATTCATTGGCTTTAAAGTTAATCCGTATTTGCTGTCTACTTTAGGCATTTCCCCATTAATTACGGAAAATTTACAAGTCTGAAAAAGCACTGTAAAGAACAGAAAGAGTTCCATTTTGGCCAGGATTTCACCAGGACAGCGCCGCTTGCCCACTCGGAACTCAAATGTGATTGGTTTCAGTGATCATCATTTTATACCCGACTGAAGCTTTATGATCGAAGCTTGGCCTGGCATATCGCACAACACTGGAATGGCATGATACCCACAGGGGCCAATCCGAAACAAGCCGAAAAGTATCGATTGACCGATTGGTATTCAATTAGGATGAAGAAGGATACCAGTACTTGTGTACAGCCAGGACTGGTAATACACTAAAAGGTTAAAGTTATAGGGATAAATAACTGACCATTTCTGACAAAACGAGAACACATTTACCGTTTGAAAATGCTCTAGAAAATTAAATCATTTAAGAGTCACGCGGTATAGATTTTCGGTAAGAAATATTTTGTTGATTGGTTTCTTTAAGACAAACCTATAAGCTCCTGTAGCGTGGTCATGATGTCTTCGTCAGTTAATCCGGTAGCCTTCTTGTCAACTTCCGGTGTCTATTCGGTCGCCATTATAAGAGCGTCTGTGATGTCCCTGACGCGCGCGGGATCGTAAGTGGCCAGATGCTCCCGCTGCTTCTTCAGGCAGAGGCCGTCCATTGTCTCAAGGATGCGGAGGAACTGCCGGAAGGAACGCTTCGTGAAATGTCGGCTCCCATGGCATAAGGTCCACTGGGTTGCCTGCTCGGGTAAAAGGGTTCGATTTAATTGTTAACTGATTTGTTTTGTATACATTCTGATATGTTTTAAATATATACTACACTTGCTGTATTTTGCGCAGGTAAACTTGCAAAATACAAATGATCTCTTATATATTATATATAATATGATAAAACAAATTACTATATGTTTAAAGGCTGCTAAAGTGGCCACTGACGCTCGTATAAGATTACTTCAATTACAGCAAGGCTAACAGTAGCATATGAGAAAAGTAAACCAAAACAAAAATAATTATATTTGCCCTAACTGCTCCGACAAATGCCATAAACTCGTCGTTGTTTTGGACAAGTTGCTGGAAATCCGGATCGTCCCTGCGGTACCGCTCCCCGAAACAGAGGGCACAAATAATATTTCCTACGGAAAGATATATCTCATTGTGCGGATCAACCGGCTCTCTATCGGATTTCTGCAGGTTTAAGGCAAGAAGGCGCGCCTCCGCGACGATCGCCTCCTCGATAGGGTTGTACTTCCGGTTGGCACACAGCGCTAGAGCGTTCTGTGCGATCTTCCGTTGGAGCTTCCACTTAGCTCCGTAGTCACTGAACCCCATGCTTTTGCCGTTGGCGATATATCTGAACGAGTAGAAGTCGGGCCGTCCGGCGAAGTCCTCGGCCTGTTTGACCAATGCTTGCTTAACTGCTCTCAATCCGTTTAGGACGACGGTAGGATACGATCCCATTGTAATTTGAAAGACGTCGCTGTACTTTTGTCGAAATGACGTTAACGTCAGGTGCGGTTTATGTCCCAACTGTTACAAATTGCCCAGAATTGGCACGCCGGTCGGACAAAGGGCATTGCATGAAGAATTCTTTGATCTTCCTTTAACAGCACATACTGCCATAATGAACCGATACACCGCCGTTGTGTACATTCTGAATCTTTTAAGCACCTCAACACCGAGAGCCTGCCTTGACTGGCATAACTCGCTTATATTGTGCGATTTTATATAGTTAAAGCTTATGTAAGCTCAAATTTCGATGAAAAATGATACCATGTTATAAAAACATAAAAATGACTGTACTTCGTCTGTGACCTTTGAGTGACCAGTGTCTGGACGCTTCAATGACGGATAAATTGAATCACCTTTTTAAGCAGTGGATGGTCACAGTGTCAATTAACAATGTCAGTATGTATACAATACGTGTTTATTTACATGTACATTTAAAGGCCGGCAGTCCAAAATACACAGGTTCCATACATATGTATATAAAAGTGTTGATCACTGAAAATTGCAACACCAACAAATGTATCCATGTGATGTTCATGCTTTGCCGGACAACACACACACACACACACACACACACACACACACACACACACACACACACACACACACACACACACACACACACACATATATATATATATATATATATATACTGTCTAAACATATCATTGAATGTAATGATTTAGCGTATAGCCGAGGAATAACACAAGTCTTTCAAATCAGAAAATGCCGTTGAAGGACATATACTCTCCTATAGATTGTTCGAGTTTGAATAAGTTCATTGCTGGACACATTTCATGTCCACCCAACGAATGAAATTTGAATTTATTTTGAAATCAATGCCAATTTAAGTTTACATAGAGTTTAGGTTAAAGACCTTCATTAGTTAAAGGTAAGTCATCTATAATTTAGATGGAAAGATCTGGAAGTGTATTTTAGGTACTGTACACCAGATTGGCACCAAACATTGTTTTTTTTCTGTAATGAATCTCAGGACAATTTCTTATAGAATGTGTTACGCTTTGATATCATAATTGTAAAAGAAGTACCAAAATGTAAAAAAAACATGTCTCGGGGACCGGGTTCGAACCCGTGTCGCCAAAATTGCAGTCCAACGTCGTATCCACTGAGCTACGACGGCTTATTTAGTTGGGTGACATTATTAAGCTATACACCTACCTCGATAATATCACTTAATAACACCGACTAGCCAATCACGCATAAGGAATAAATTCTAACTGTTAGATCCAGTATTATTTTTTAATGGAAAAATACGAAATCACAGCTAAACTTAAATAAATTGTAAACTATATACTTCAGTTAGAAAGTTGCAATGCATTGTAAACATCGATGCCAAGATTATGTCAGTTTTCGACAATTTTCTTTTTTTACCCCGCTATTTTATCACACGGAGTACAGCCCCTTTTAAATCGATATTATTTTCATGTTTAATTTATATTTTTTTATTATTATTTTTATTTTTTATTAACTATTATATTATTTTGCATGAGTTTTATTTCTGAATAACACCATAATGGCGCTACTATTGTAATAGTATATACTATTAAAGGGAGGTAATAAAACAACTATGTACATACGTTTTTTTTTTCTTAAATAAAACAATGTCTCTTTAAAAAAGTTCTTTGTGGAAACATTAAAATATTTAATCTTGATATTATGTTACTTTTAAATGGAACCTTACCAGGAGTGCTTTGTTGAACTTATGATGGATATGTTAGGGTTAGCAGACGGGGATTAAAGGGACTTTCTCCGTTGTATTTGGCCAGCCTTTGAATAAATATTCAATACAATGCGACATAAACAACAGTAAGGGGTTATTTTGGATATTTGAATATGGCATAAATAATGTCTATTAACAAAATTCAATTGAAACATGTGGTAGAACATTACCTACATCATCCTCAATGCGTTAAAGTAATTGAAATTGAATGTGTTAAGTCTAAATTTACTTCAAACTTCTGGTCAAATGAACATATTTATATGCGTGAAATGAAGTGACAAAATGACCCAACTAAAACAAATATGCTGAGATGCGTTCGCATAACACTGAACTCCAGACGTTGTGACTGAACGTTCTCATTATCACAACAAACAGACATACCTTTCAATTACTCCGTCCGGACATTAGGACTTTCACAAAACGTTGGACAGATGAACACATTATTTAAGGAAATTGAGACCTGGTCAATTGCTTATTTAAGATTTTTTTTACATCACAACAATGTTTAGCATCTGGTCACGCCA
The DNA here is from genome assembly GCF_026914265.1 of Mya arenaria. Classification (NCBI taxonomy): domain Eukaryota; kingdom Metazoa; phylum Mollusca; class Bivalvia; order Myida; family Myidae; genus Mya; species Mya arenaria. Next base: position 50,346,898 of record NC_069136.1, on the reverse strand, counting down.
TATATCAAAACATGCCTTCAAGGAAGAAAACACCAACATATTATGTTATTTTCTTAAAGGAATTGCCGATAAAAACACTGGGAAATGTCAATAAAACAAAACAAACATATGCCGATAAGTGCACACCTTTTGCACAGGGCACACACCTTAAGCTTGGAGTACACAACTAAAGCACAGGGCGGGCACCTTCAGCAACGAGCGCACACCTTAAGCACATGGCGGGCATCCTAAGCTTCGAGCGCACATCTTTACCGTAAGCTTCGAATGAACACCTTTAGCACAGGGCGCACACCTTAAGCTTCGAGTGCACACCTTAAGCACAGGGCGAACACCTTTAGAACAGGGAGCAGGCCTTTAGCACAGGACGCACACCTTAAGCTTCGAGTGCACACCTTTAACATAAGGCGCGCACGTTTACTAAGCTTCGAGCGTACACATTAAGCACAGGGCGCGCAACTTAAGTAAGCTTCGAATACACACTTTAAGCTCAGGGAGGGCACCTTAATCTTCCAGTGCACACATTTATCACAGGGCGCGCACGTTTAGCTTCGAGCGCACACCTTTAGCACCGGGCGCGCTCCTAAAGCTTCGAGTGGACACTTTTAGCATAGAGCGCGCCCGTTTTGCTTAGAGCGCAAACCTTTAGAACAGGGCGCGCACCTTAAGCTTCGAGTGCACACCTTTAGGACAGGGAGGGCATCTTCAACTTCGAGTGCACACCATTAACAACAGTGCACGAACATTTAACTTCGAGCGAGCACCTTTACCACAGAGCGCGCCCCGTAAGCTTCGAATGACACCTTTAACACAGCGCACACATATTTAGAACAGGGAGAAAGCCTTTAGCACATGGCGCGCAACTTATGCTTCGAGCGCACACTTTAAGCATCGGGCGCGCACCCTAAGCTTCCAGTGCATATCTTAAGCACAGAGCTGGCACAATTAGCTTCGATTGCACCATAGAAAGACGCAAACCTTAGTTTAACGGAAACAAGGACTGTGTTGGAGGTGAACACACAGCAGCTTTGACAAAATTAAACAAATAAACAATGTGTTAAATAATATCATGAGAATGCGTTTTGAAATTCATTAAATTACATATAAATAAACTTATGTTGATCAAAGCAAGTATTCAGGCGTCAGAAAATAATGCTGCTGCAGCTGACAATGACAACCGACCAGAGATGTATTTCTTATCACGACCTTTAACATTATGAAGTATAATACAACGAAAATTCGCAAAATTCGTACTTAAATTGACCAAATATGACATTAAGTACCATTTGAAGGATAAATGGGAGCCCAGGCCGACGAAACACGGTCAAGGCAAATTAATGAAACGGCAATATTTTTGATTGATCGTATTTCACATTGTTGCTTATAAAACAGCCTATGTAGGCCAGTATACCAGTGTCAGGACAATGACAGTTTTTCCTTGTGTCACATATTTATAAGTGTCTTTGTACGGTGTTCTGTTAGGGCCGTCGTGTTTTCGCCCTTACGCAAATGAGCGAGTACGCGAAGGGACGACTGCTCTTTTTCGCCTCCGTCCCTTCGCTCCTTTGCCTTCGTACTTTGGTGTCTTCGGAGTCTTTCCATCACTTGTTCGCCTTCTTCACTTCGCTCCTTCGCCTTCGGACTTTCGTGTCTTCGGCGTCTTTCCATCGCTTGTTCGCCTTCGTCCCTTTCCTCCTGCGCCTTAGTACTTATGTGTCTTCGCCACCTTCCAATCGCTTGTTCGACTTCGTCAACATTTCCTTTTCGCACTGCTTTATGACCTGCACCGAATGTAAACATCCGGTACATTTCCAAGTATAACTCAGTACTTAAACCAGAAAGGTGTCATTTATGGTAAAACTATTTTCACACTTCTTGCCCCGATCCCTCCGTTTAAATCCCTTTAAAGGTTTTCTTTATTAAATATTTGCCTACCAGGCCCCAATATAACGAAAATACTCAAGTTAAGTCTCAATCTCAATCTCAACTCAGTTGACCACATAAAAGCATAGTATTATTCAAAATCTAGTATGTTTTTATTCTCTTAGAAAATGTATTTTCTCGAAGAGTATGTTATTAAAAGATTTTGACAATATCTCAAAGAAAACTAATTCTAGAGCAAAATATATACTTGAGTGATTGTTAAAAGGCAATGAATTGTACTCAAGTACATTTTTGGCTGTAGAATATTTTTCCTTTGGAGTCTAGATCAAAGATTATAATCAACATATTCAATGACAGGATGCGGTTTTAAAATGTGTAAAATCATATTTTTTTCAATAAATGTTGTTGTTTTATGTTAAAATGAGTTGAGATTGAGTTTGAGATTTGACTTAAGTATTTTCGTGATATTGGGGCCAGGTATTCGTAGGTCGTTTTTATTTTCGTAAAAAAAGACGTCATTGTGCATGTGCTTCACTTTCACGGACAATTGTGCCATCATCACCCTCAAGTGCCGTGATAATCTTACGGATGGAAACGATAATCCTTTTGCAGGGACAACCTTCTATAGTAATATGTTACTATATATAGTACATGCGTAATATTTTATTGGTGACACCTTTGGAAATAATGTTGAATTACATTTTAGAAGAACATTGCTTCCCTACGTCGTGGACATTTAAAAAAGGTGATTATACAGACTCAAATATTTATCGAAGTAATACATCAACTTTTTGGTTTGCTAAGTAATTAATGTGTTGCAAACAACCTGAAACGATGGGCAAAGGAGACTATTTAACTCACTGATGGTTAATTGGTTTAACCAGTATTTATTTTGAGTTAAGGTTCAAAAACACAGATAATAACAAGTAGACAAATAATCACAAAGTAGTTATGGTAGTCAATATTTTAAGTAATTATGGTAGTCAATATTTGTAAGTTTAAGATATCAAGAATTAGTTCTACTAGCACTATAAATTTAACTGTTTATTTACCGGATTGAGAAGTAGGCATATTATTATAAGTCTCTCTTCTGTATAGCATTAGAACAAATGGCATGATGTGTTAACATGTTGTCATTTTTGATTCATTATTCACACTTAATATAAAGAATAAACAGGCATTGATAATTGTTTCAGAAGATGGCATTATCAAAATGCAAAAATGATTTAAATTACATGTATTTCTAAATGCATAAAAATAAACAAAAGTTTGACATGTGTAGTACGGAAGATAGAACAGGAGTGAAGGAATAGGACGGAAAGATAGATGAAAGGGAAATATAAGTAACTTAGCATAGTCAGGGATGGTGAGTATGTTCGATGTTGAAATAAGTTTGTATAACGTTTGGTGTTAGGAGTAAATGTTTATACTTGGTAGACGATATGCTTGTTGATAATTGAGGTGCAAGATGTGTCTTCAAACAATATAAGTTGTATAGTAATAGGGTTAAGGGGACTGATATTTTCAAACACGACCTTTATGTGGTTTATATATAATGGACCTGTTAAAAAGGTGTTAAGTGTCTTCTATTGCTCCAAATGTACACAGGGGACTTTCTACGATATTCTAAGGAGGAGATGTTCATTTACATTGCTGCAATGCATTCAAATGTAAGCATGGTGAAAGTTGTTGACGCTAGACCCTTGGTGATACTAAGCATTGTTATTTAACAAAAAGAGTAATGATTGCAGTGATGTAGCTTTTCTCATGGATGACGGAAGCGCAATCCAAAAAGATGTTGTTGATGGTAAAACGATTGCGAGACGTGTTGTGATTTTCAATTCAAGTTCCGTAACCGCGGAGAGGTTTTTTTCTGAGACTATTGGACAAATATACTGAAACTGATGAAGTCATTTAACAAGAAAGATAGGATGTAGTCATGCAAAAATGCATTTTGTACAAGAGACACAATATACATGTATATGTTTTACGTCTAGATTTGAGTTGCTTAAATTTCCATAATTTACGTAGTGCATTAATGCGTTTCCATACGTTCTCTTATAGAACATGTTTCACTTCAGGCGAACAGTAATATCGTAGATATATATAACGCTGGCAAGAAGTGCGCAAAAATACTTTCTCCTTGATATTAAATATGCATTACGATCATGTTTTTCTTAACTGATGGATGAGCATGTTTTGTTGAGTGTTTTTGCAAACAAAAGTGACAGATAGGGCAACTTTACAAGAATAGGATTAATCAGGAACATTAAGTTGACAAACTCTCTATGCATCTTTCAAATTTCATGGAATTTGATAACTTTAAATGATCAAGTTATTTAAGTAAATGTCCTTTAACTGGCACATAGTTCTACCATTTCTTTTTGATCACATCATAATCAGCTTGCTGATCATGTTCATCTACGTTCCTGCGAAGGGTTAGAGCACGGGAAGTATCATATCCACTATCGCCATCTGTTTCTGACTTTCCATAAACGTTATCTGTGCCAGAGCTCTTCGATTCATGTTTGTTCAAATGGTTATATGTATCACTGTCATCTCCGATATTATCATTACGTTTACCGTCGATCAGGTTATTCGAAATATCGTATTCATTTTCAGTTTGTCTGTCCGACGTTGGCGGTCTTCCATTAATATGATCGTACTCATTAGTTTGATTTAAAGTGACTTTGTTATAACTATTATTTGGCTTCACCAATCCAGCCTTGACAGAGCTCTTTTTGTCATCAGTTGTGTCGTAATTGTTATCAGTATCTTTTTGTGACTCATCGGTCAAATCATAATGGTCAACATCGGTCGTATCTGGCTCTGCATAGTAATCAGTATCCTCTTTGGTTTCTTCATCAAACGTTTTTTCAAGCACAAAATAAGAATGATTTGTGTCTGTTAAGTCATCCATTGTGTTTGTAGTAGATTCAAATATCGGTGTTGATATGTATGCTATATCGGTGGCTGTGTCTTCGGTATGGCTGCTTTTTTCATCATTTTGTTTGTTGCACTTTGTTAAAAGTCCCCTGTAAAGTTAAACAAACGTAGCATTTATTTATCATTTTGGCTAGTATGTAATGTATATCGGATACATTTATGAGCAATACTATGGACCCTTGCATGACCTCTGAAGACTTTAAGTCTCTTTTTGAGCTATGACGCAGGTTAACGACGAAACCAGAGATACTTAAAGCACTGCTTTTTCTTCGAAAATCAATCGAGCGAAAGACCTTGTGTTGTATATCATTGTAATCTTAGAAATACACGTGCAATCAAATTCACCATTTAAGGTCATTGCGTCATGTTTTTAAAGTGTTTATTCAATTAAAACTGTGCTACAGCTAAGAGAAATATTTTAACGTTCTATCAAGTGCAACATTTAGAAAAGTGCAAGGGGTGTGGACCTTTTAAACATATTTGCAACACGATAAGGACATGCCGCTTAAACTGAAATTTGCCTTGAAGAGAAGTTTAAACCTGTTATCCTTAGTTTTATTGAAACAACATTTCAAACGTTCGCGTAATAAATGATTTGGACAATTATTTATGAAATATATTAATCAGACCTACCTTCTTTTCATGAAAATCAGTACACTGATCGTAATAATGATAAGCAGTACCAGAAAAACGGACACACCAGCAGTAACACCTGCCGTTGAACCTGTGGAATATATAAAAACAACACGATAGTTTTTATATAGGCACACTCATTTGTGTTTCCATGTGTGTGAGTTTAATCGTGCGCAATTAATATTTGATAACACATTTCACATATTATCTTTGTTATTGCTCTGTTTGTTTCTTTCTTGTTGTGTTTATGGAAAATATACAAGTTCTATTCGATCATGTTTTACGATGCGTACAAAGAGCTAGATTTGCGACCAGCTAAATAAACATTTGATTCATACCAAACTACGACGGGTGTTTGATATGGTATGCTATTAAACTCAGAAAGTACGGACTGTTCATAAATCAAGCATATCTGTTACTCAATATGTTGGTTGTATCTAATCGAAATATTTTCGCAAAGTATAAGTTGTTATATATCATTATTATACAAAGTCGTGAACTCAGATTTTGATATAACAAACATGCACTGGAAATCACCAAATTCAATTGCTTTGCATACGCGTTAAAACGTTAAAGATAGAAAATCTTAAAAAGTTAAAACTTTTCACACAGGTTGGAAGTCTGTCACAGAAGGGTATTTTGCGCCCCATATTCAATTGTGTTGTCATTTTTTCTCGGAGGACAATTGTCCGAGACGATTGAACGTACCCATGTAAAGCAGACATATATGGATTGCCTCTCCGTGCTTAACACATTTCTTGATTTCACGACGTTTTTTGTTGTAGATATATTTAAGTACACACTTTACCATTTTTTTTTATTTCAAAAGTGTCTACAACCTTTACATTTTGAAACTTCAAAATTAAAAAAAAATATGATTCATTAGAATTTGTTGCATTAAAATTACTTTTTTAAGTATGACTACATCAATCACTTTTCTATAGCAATTTAAATTATCATATATAAATTCTAAGTGTCCAATAAACTCTCAATGTACCATGATTTATAGTTAATTAGCTTTCTCGGCTGTATCGAGAAAACCGCTTAATTTTGTCTCAACTAGGTGAACACCTTTATATAAAATAATGACATTAAATATAGTGATTCACTTCAGGAATCGACTGTAAATATTCATTGGAACATAATTAAATCTTGGAATATTGTGTCATATTAGTTTTCAAATGTTTTGCTTTAAAATAATAGTTGACTTTTATATGTTTCCAACTGAAATGAAACTGTAAAAAGTGCTCCATGAATATGGTTAACTATAAATATACCTCCTTCGTCCTTGTCTAAGGACGCTGCTGTTCCTTCAGGTACCTGATGCGATATTGGCGTTGTAGATGCATTCAATACTGGTGTTTGTGTCGAATGTGTATATGTTGTTTTGTCATCCCGGGTTGACGTCACGCTTGATGCAGGACCTGTTGTGGTATATGGGGTACACGTCTCTGAGAAATCAAAACTATGCGCAAATTCCCAATTATTTACGAAATATTTTTTCGGCTTTGGGCTGTATGAAAAATATAGTTGTGTGAGTAACCACAATTGAGAAATATTACCAATCGGTAATACTGCTCGATTGAGTTATTTCTGATTTTAATCTTTATGATAAACATGAAGTTAATACAACAAAACAAAAAACAACAAAAACACGATGTAACGATAAATTGACTAATAAGCCATTACAAGGTCACTCCTTTACGATACGCTTGAAGTGACATTGGAATGGAAAAACATCAGATAACAAATAGTGGTTTATTGTTTGTTTTGAAAATAATATTTTCAACTGTAAGTTATTATAGTATACAATAACACCAAAGCAATTCTTGTTATTCACTCGGTCATTGTGTTTTATCAATGTCCATAAAATGGAGTTTTTATCCCAAAGAATAATAATTATTTAAGCAAGTTTTCCAGACATTTAACGTTTGTGAAAAGAAAAGATATATTCAGGAAAAAACAACAACAGAGGTTCAACTATTCGGATAAAACTTGTTGTTTTTATTGCATTGTTGTAAAAACCGAATTTAGAATCTCTACGATATTTCCAAGCTTGTTAGTGCAGAAATATTCCAGAAAAAAATCTAGATAGTTGCAACTTAAAATAATTAAATCTTGCATTTAATTGTTCGGATATTTGATTGAAATAATTGTTTAGGGCCGAAATTATGATTTTCTTATGATCCCCCTTTGATGTTTGATTTTTTGGTTCAATGCAATTGTAATCAAACATTCAAATGCTTTATGATTCCAAAAAGTCAACTTTATTTAAAACATCAAAATCCAAAAGACGAATGGGTACATAAACAAGGACGATATGAATCAGTTACTGGAGATACATTTATTTGTAAAATTCATTTAGTATTTGATCACATGCTTCACATTGTTTAGTTTTAAATACGTCCTTTACAATTGTTTGTTTTACGCTTTATATTGTATCAAAAAAGATGTTGGGTACCTAATGTGTCTAAACTCTATACTGTGTAACAACTGAAAGTAATAACCTGTTGTCGTGGTTGATTCCGAATAAGATGATTGTGTATCTCCTGTCGTTATCGTGGGTCCTGTCGATGTGGTGCCATCTGAACAATATAAAACAAAACATAAACGTTCAATCATATCTGCGTAAAAACTTGGCGTGGACCTGTGGTTTCTATTTTAGTGTTACTACTTTTTGTAATAACAGATACGATTTTAAAATGTATATCATAGTGTTTCTAGTATGCAACTGTCTCAAACTTCCATAAGCAACGGCTACTAGTGATACATCCTAGACAAAATACAACCATGAAGGATTTCGTCGGAAACATGATAAGTTAATTGAATGAGTTAAGATGATATCAATTCAATTTAATCTGTATTGTCAACTGAATGTGAAACTTCGTCGAAAGCATAAGTAGTATTTTTAATATAAACATAATGTGTTAATACTCTGTTCAATTTAGAATTGAGCATTATTCAACACGATATAAACCATGATATAGTTTAATAATATTTTATCGTTCTTTTCTGTAAACAGTATAAATTACATACAATTTACACATACACTTACAATTAAATAAAAAAGAAAGACGAAATGGGTTGAGCTACAAGTTATTACAACTTAAGTTTCAGCCCTTCCCAGGCGTCAATATAACGTCGATGTAATCTAAATCTATGATTAAAGGTAACTAGAAAACGGAGAAAACGTTTAGTTATTGAATTCAGGAAAAAAAGAGAATTGGTTGCCACCAAAAGAGAAAAAAACACATCGTAATAACATCCAAGACCATTTATTTCGTGCTTGAGGGTAATATCAACAGACATGTTTGGTCAATTTTATATATACCAAACACACACTGGAAATCACCAAATTCAATAAGTTTTCATACGCGCTAAAGAGTTAAGATAGAACGTTTTCAAACGTCAATACATCTAAAATGTCACACAGGTCGATGGTCTTTCAGAAGGATATATTGCGCCCCATATTCAATGAAGTTGTTAATTTTTGTCGGAGGACGATTTTCCGAGACGTTTGAACGAACCAATGCAAAGCAGACATATATCTCTCTGCTAGACACATTGCTTGGTATTTTCACGCCTTTTTTGTTGTAAATATATTTAAGTACACACTTTACCATTGCTTTAAAAGCATTTTTCTTTACCCCAAAAGTGTCTACTACCATTACATTCGTAACTTCAAAATTAGAAAAAAAGGATTCATTAGAATGTGTTACATAATAATCATTTTATCAAGTATGCCACTATCAATCATTTTTTTTATAACAATTTGAATAATCAATTGTATATTCTAAATGTTACCATTAACAATTTGCATGCATTTTACATTGCATAGTATGACATAACATAATTCAAATTTACAACCATGATATAAGAATGCAGTTAAGATATGTACCAATAATAATTAAAATACTATGAATGTAATAAACAATCTCAACCAAAAACGACTGGAAAAATAACAAAATAAATAAATTTTAAAACATGCATGTTCATAAAATATAACTGTTCATTTCGATACATTGTTTTATTTTTTGTACAAAAACATAAAATCTTAAAAGTGTAGTTACAAAAACTAATTTCTTACAATTGCCCAATTACTTTTAAATTTATCTGAGATAATTCTCTTTTGATAAATGTTCCATGCTAACTAAAACCAATTACTGTTGGACACAGAAAAATAAATTTCTCATATTCTGATAAAAGTTTATCAAATCTCAAGGTGTGCATTAATCTCTCAATTTATCATAAATTATAGATAATCAGGTTTCTCAGCCGTATAAAAAAACACAAGATATTGTTCCAACAAGTGAAGACCTTTATATAAAAGATTGGCATAACATATAGTTATTCACTTCAGGAATCGCCTTTAAACATTCATCGGAACATACTTAAATCTTGGAATATTGTGCCATATTAGTTTTAAAATGTTTTGCTTTTAAATGATTGTTGCTGTTTAAAGAAGCAAGTGTTGAATATAATTAACGTTTCTCAAAAGTAAATAGAGCCAACTTCAGGGGAAAACAGAGGTTCTATTATTCGGATCATACTTGAAGTTTTCATTGTATTGTTGTACAAAATCGAATTTAGAATCTCTACTGGACTGGAGATACATTTATTTGAAAAAAAAATCATATGATATTTGATCACATGTTTTACCTTGTTTCGGTTTAAATACATCCTTTACAATTGTTTGTAGTGAGCTTGATTTTGTATCAAAACGTTTTGTAGATGTTGGGTACTTAATGTGTTTAAACTTAAAAAACTGTATAAATCTTTTAGTTCCTATCCGCAAAAAACTTGGCGTGGACCTATATGCCTTTGGCCAAGATCTTGCTAAAAATGTTAAGCTACTGGGCTTGTTCTTGTGGTTTTTATGAGAGTGTTACTACTTTTTGTAATAACAGATGAGATTAGAAAGGATGTTTTTATAATGCACAACATAGTGTTTCTAGTATGTAACTCTCTCAAACTTCCATAAGTAACTGCTACTAGTAATACATCCTAGACAGTCAATTGAATGAGTACAGGTGATATTAAAGTCATAGTTTAACCTGTTTTGTTGACTGAAAGGGAAACCTCGTCGAAAGTAAAAGTAGTAGTTATAATATTATCATAATGTGTTAAAAGTCTGTTCAATCAATTTGAGCCTTCTTCTACATGATCCAAACTATGATATAAAACCATAGAAGTAAACTTCTTTGGAAAAAAGTGAAAGGTGATAACAAGAAACTTGAACATCAAAATATGAACAAAATTGTTGGTACAATATTACCAAAAGCAATTAAGTAAGGCGCACAGTATAGGTTGATGTCCATTTTTTAAAAATACATTATCATGTTTAAACCATTTGACTTTAATGACCAAAACAAAAACAAAACATATGATATAGGTACAGATAAAACAAAGTACTTGCAATATTTCGGCGCTTTTGTCACTGGGGAAGTTGCGGCATCGAAGCCATCACTTATTTTTTAATGAAAGCTAAAATGTTTTATCTGTACCTAAATCATATTTTTTTATCATTAAAGTGAAATGAGTTTAACATAACAATGCATGGCAATTTAAACAAAACAAAACAACATGAACTTATATTTTGGGCCTTTATAAGATCTTTTTCTACGTAGAGTATCATCTGGTTTTCCATTACGCACATTATAAAGCATAAACGCACAACTCAGCGCAGATTGATTGAGTTTGATTCTCAGTCTTTGAAACTGTTCTTTGCTAAAAAGCAAACAGGAAATGAACTCGTTCTTATCTAAACTTATTTAACCATACACCGTTAAAACAATGTAAGACGCTTTCTTTCTGTCACGATAGGTGCGGTACCTTTTTACAAACATTTAAAGTCTGAACTACAAGTTGAAATAAAAACATGACATTGTTAGATAAAATATGCACTTCTTGCACAAATCATATAAATTTTGTAAAATCACTAATATTTAAATGACAAACCATTTCTTCGTACATAAGAAAAGTTTAGATGAAATTTTGTAAGATAAGGTAATCAGTTGCATTGTCTTACACATTTTTACCGTACATGTCTATTGAAGGTATTTGAAGGCACTTTGAGAATTGAACATCTAAATCAACGGAAGTGAAATTATCTGTTTTAAGTAGATGCAGTATATACACCTTAACTTATTTACATATATAACTAATTTTTACTCGATTTTTGAAACAGAAAGGACTGGTTTTGCATTCTACCAATTTACAATTTAGCATCGTTTGTTGGGTTTGGTGGTTTTGCTAACGTTGGTTTGATTACCACACCAGGAGTGCATTTAATGGAAGGGTATTGAAGCAAACATTACATCTTGCGTTCTGACTTCTAGACTACATTTTGTTTTCTGACATTTACATCTTGCTTTTTGACTTGTTCATCTTGCCTTAGTGCATTCTTAATTCGTTATCTAAGCAAAAGTATATTATGAAAAGTTATATTGGTCATCCTGCTTCCATTCAGTTTATTTTCAAAGTTAATTCCTTAGAGTAGATAATCTGTTTAAAATCATGAAGAAACATTTTGGCTAACAAATACAAAAAAGAGTCACAACGCTACAAGATAACAAATATTACAAAACCATAATAATATTGCTATTGATAAACATTTTGGGGTAACCGCCTTTACAAGGTCAGTAAAAACAAAGAAAGCGCTCACTGGGGCCTTGCTATTCATGTTGGGATGACCGCTTTGGCATGGTCAGTTAAAGAAAGTAAGCTCTTACTGGGGCGTTGATATTCATGTCGGGATGACCGCTTAATCTCGGTCAGAGAAAACATAGTAAGATAAGATAACAAACAATACACAAATATAATAATATTGCCATTTATAAACATTTTGTGGTAACCGCTATTGCACGGTCAGTAAAAACAAAGAAAGAACTCACCGAGGGCTTTGATATACATGTTTGGGTCACTGTCTTGGCACAGTCAGTAAAAACAAAGTGAGACCTTACTGGGGCGTTGATATATATGTTGGGGTTACCGCCTCGGCACGGTCAGTAAAAACAAAGAAAGAACTCACTGGGTGCTTTGATATACATGTTGGGGGTAACCGCCCTGGCACGGTCAGTGAAAACACAGAAATAAATCAATGGGGTCTTTGATATACGTGTTGGGGTTACCGCTTTGGAACGATCAGTAAAAACAAAGAAAGAACTCACTGGGTGCTTTGATAAACATGTTGGGGGTAACCGCCCTGGCACGGTCAGTGAGAACACAGAAAGAAATCAATGGGGGCTTTGATATACATGTTGGGGTTACAGCTTTGGCACGATCAGTAAAAACAAAGTGAGACCTCATTGGGGCGTTGAAATACATGTTGGGGTTACCGCCGCGGCACGGTCAGTGAAAAAAATTGAGACCTCACAGGGGCGCTGATATACATGTTGGGGTAACCGCCTTTGCACCGTCAGTAAAAACAAAGTGAGGCAAAATTTGGGCGTTGATACAAGCTGGGGTTACCGCCTTGGCACCGTCAGTGAAAACAAAGAAATAACTCACTGGGGGCTTTGATATACATGTTGGGGTTACAGCTTTGGCACGATCAGTAAAAACAAAGTGAGACCTCATTGGGGCGTTGAAATTAATGTTGGGGTTACCGCCGCGGCACGGTCAGTGAAAAAAATTGAGACCTCACAGGGACGCTGATATACATGTTGGGGTAACCGCCTTTGCACCGTCAGTAAAAACAAAGTGGGGCAAAATTTGGGCGTTGATACAAGCTGAGGTTACCGCCTTGGCACCGTCAGTGAAAACAAAGAAATAACTCACTGGGGGCTTTGATATACATGTTGGGGTTACAGCCTTGACACGGTCAGTGAAAACAAAGAAAGAACCCACTGGGGGCTTTGATATACATGTTTGGGTAACCGCCTTGGCACGGTCAGTGAAAACAAAGTGAGATCTCATTGGGCGTTGATTTATATTCTGGTATACCGCCTTGGCACGATCAGTGAAAACAAATTGAGATCTCACATGGGCGCTGATATACATGTTGGGGTAACCACCTTGGCACGGTTAGTGAAAACAAAGTGAGACCTCACAGGGGCGCTGACATACATGTTGGGGTAACCGCCTTGGCACGGTCAGTGAAAACAAAGTGAGACCTTATTGGGGCGTTGATATTTATGTTGGGGTAACCGCCTTTGCACCGTCAGTAAAAACAAAGTGAGGCAAAATTTGGGCGTTGATACAAGCTGAGGTTACCGCCTTGGCACCGTCAGTGAAAACAAAGAAATAACTCACTGGGGGCTTTTATATAATGTTGGGTTACCGCCTTGGCACGGTCAGTGAAAACAAAGTGAGACCTTATTGGGGCGTTGACATATATGTAAGGGTAACCGCCTTGGTACAGTCAGCGAAAACAAAGTAAGACCTCACTGAGGCGTTGATATAATGTTGGGGTGACAGCCCTGTCAGGGAAAGTAAAAACAAAGCAAGATCTCACTTCGGCGTTGATATAAATGTTGGGATGACCGCCTTGTCACAATCAGAGAAAACAAAGTAAGATCTCGATGGGGGCGTTGATATACATGTTGGGTTAACCGTCTTGGCACAGTCTGCGGAGACAAAGTAAGATCTCGATGGTGGCGTAGATATACATGTTGGGATAACCGCATTGGCACGGTCAGTAAACAAAGAAATATCTCAGTATTTACAAATTATTTTAATTCACAATTTCTATTTACCTCCTGCGCACAAGCTGTTTTTCTTTTCTCTCGAGCCACCTTCAAAGCTGACGACAAAAGCTTGGTTTATCTTCTCCACATATGCATACGTCAAAGGTGGATCGGTGCTATAATCTGTAAGTAATAGATCTGTAAATTTTATTCGATGTTTGATCCAAACTATTATAGACTTCCTTAAGTTTGCACATATACTTCTTCATTTCAAACACTTTTTTAAACTACGTTGATTTATTCAAAATATCAGCGGAACAAATCATACATTTGTATGTTCTTTCTGAAAGTTGCATTATACCAAACATGTTCTCTCTCCTTCAATAAATACATGATATACGGGCTATGTTACATATATCACAGACTTCCTCAATTTTGCACACATACTTCATTCTAACAGTATTTTTTTTCTTAATATGTTCATATGTTTAGAATATCTGCAAAACCGAGTCATACGTTCCTACATCATTTCCAACAAATCCATACATACCAGAAATACTATCTCCTCCTTCTGCGCATTTAAAACAAATACTATTTCAAATATTGATATTCGATATAAAAAATACCAGAACAATGGCGTGACAAACGTTCCAATATCTAATGTCAAATACATTTGTTTAATAATAAAACAATAAACGAACTTAAGTACGACATTATGAGTTCTATAATTGTAATATATTTATTCAATAACAATATTTATTGACTGAACAACCAATTGTTCAATACAAAAAATAATGATGAACTTAAAGAAATCTATCTATTCATAAAGATATATTGATAAAGTTAAAAATTATATCGCATGTGATTAAAATAAATACATTGGGTTTAATTTGCATCCTCTTATAATTTCAGTTTAAATTGGTCAAGGCAAAACAGTATGGCAGGAACCTATTGCTTTCTCCACCAGGGAACACAAGATTCAGTATTCAAATTAAGAAATAATAAAAGAGAAGATACTACGATCTAATTACAAATATACTTGTATACATTTATTGAAATCAATAATGAAATTTCTTGTTACAATAAACCCGATTACCAATAGTTTTGTTTTACCTTACAATTTATAGATCAACTGAATAAAAACATACTGCACCAAACTAATTATTTTTACCCCACAAATATGTGAACAAGTATTTTTTAAGATCTACTGTAGTCCTTTAATACTTTTATTGACTAAATATATTGCAATTATTGAACAAATAATTTTTGTTTTAGTTCGCACGTAGCTATTATTGAATAGATATATTTGACATAGAATATTGCAGCGTTTGCCATGGTAAACATAACTGTTCGTCTTGCTGTTTGTCCAATATATATGCAAAAAGCTACAGAAACATGCTCAGTAGCAAAAAGTTTAAACATAAACCCGGTTTAGTGGCAATGGGCAACGCCAAAGACATAGAACACAAATTCACAAACAAGAAACATAGAACAGCACACAACTCTAGAAAACAGCAATATATATATATATATATATATATATATATATATATATATATATATATATATATATATATATATATATATATATATATATATATATATATATATATATATATATATGTATATATATATATATATATATATATATATATATATATATATATATATATATATATATATATATAATTGGTATGTTTATCAAGAATTGTTAGGTACCGCCTTGGAACGGTCAGTAAAATTAACTGGGGGTTTAAACCAGTTTATGTGCACAAACCTCACTCTTATCCCAACAATTTTTGATAAAGATAAAACGCAAAAGATAAATCTTATCTTCACATTCCAATCTATATATAATTAAAATTTCATGATTCATCCTATCCTTTATAATTCTACTAGTACTGCACAAGTTATAATGCACTAACAAAGGTAGGTAAAAACGAACGTAATAATTTCCACCAGTAAACTATTCTTGCACTCTCAGACCTAAATGATAAGTAACGGGGCTAGTATGTGACCCGATAGGGACATACGGGGCAAAGAAAACCATATCGAATATGGTTTAATGCGCCCGTATATCCCATATCGGGTCACATAGTAGCCCCGTGACGTATACATATCAATTACATTACTCAGGACGACAACGCTTTATGGAGTGTTTTATTTATTGATCGGAATCGGAAAATAGACGCCATTTTGGTACGGTATGAAAATTAGTGACCCAATATGGAAAATATGGGGTCATCACGTGACCCAGTTCTGGACCAATGGTGTTTCGTTATTCATGTTGGGGGCGTGATATATTTATATATATATATTTCAAATTCATTTTAAGCAATATTTGGAGCGAAAGGCAGACAGATAACTACGCAACAAAGGTGTTACAAATTAGAGATATGTATATCATTGGAATAACAGTCCAAGCGTTTTATACTTTCTGACATGAAACGTCATCTATAAATCTTCCAAGTTTCATTTTAAAAGAGCCTACATTCAAACTTTCGCTGCAGGGCTTGTTTTTGTAGTCGATTCTGTTTTATACAACTAACATTGTATGTATTTTATATTCTTCGGATATAGTTTGCTTATAAAAGCGGTGCTATAAGCAAAATGTCCAATTATTATCATTATTATTTCCCTTACGAGCCAAGTTATCAAGAAGCAATTCATGCAGAACGAAATCGTCAATTTCTGAAAACAAATCGTGGTCTCTTTGAGTATAAAATCCTGAATCGTGAACGATAAATCAGTTAAAAGGAAGTCCCCAATGGAAGGTAAAATGCCACTATTTTGTTACATATTGTTTCATTATAATTGTTAACAGGTGTCATTAAGAACATTTGGAAGTGACACTGCTGTTTCGTTTTAATTCCCGCCTAGAGTGTATGTTTCCCTAAAAACTGCCTTTGCGGAGCCGTTGGCAATGTATCCGCATTGTTGTCATGGTGCTCTGGCTGCAAAAACTTGCACTTGATTTATTCTAAGTTGTTCAGGCATATACAAAGATTTACTAAGAACGTAAAATATTTTAAAGGTTAGCAGGCCACGATTTTTTCAATCAAAATGTTGATATGTGTAAACCAATAAAGAAACGTTATCCATTATTAAATGGAGTACATTTAATCCCTGTTGAAAAAAAACCCACGGCTTTAAATTGTACAGTTTTTATTCTAAACAAACAATAATTTACATTATGTGTTTAAAAGAAAAGTTTTGTTTAATGTTTTGCTTTCAAATGAGCGTTTTCTTAAAAGCAGTTGTACGTAACATTTGTTTAAAAAAAACGTTGGTGAACAATATGCATACCGTTGGTTGGCCTGCAACGAAAATATACACAAAATCTAAACCATGTTAGTTGTTTATCTAAAGTAAATAGCTGCATCCGTCAACACGTTAAAACCGTGGTTATCTTATGGAAACATTTGATGGTAAACTCAGATAGAATGATGTACATACCAAGCATATTGCTCTTAGATATTATAGATTCTTTTTTAATTATTCCTGTCCAATGGTTCTGCTTGTCCTCGTTGGTAAATTTAACATTTTTGATACTTTGTATCGATGCAGGGAATTTTCCTCCATCGACGCAGCTTTCAACGGCCTTGGCCCAAACTTCATTACTTGTATTGTGTATTTCTGCCATCGGTTTACAATCTATAACAGAATAGAACATGCATCATGGTAAAAACAAATCTTACTAAAGCATGGAAATGTTAAAATTCGGTCATACGCACCTACCTGTAGAACTGTTACATGTAATAGGTGTATTCTACTACTACTACTACTACTACTACTACTACTACTACTACTACTACTACTACTACTACTACTACTACTACTACTTCTACTGCTGCTGCTACTACTACTACTACTACTACTACTACTACTATTACTACTACTACTGCTACTACTACTACTACTACTACTACTACTACTACTACTACTACTACTACTACTACTACTACTACTACTACTACTACTACTACTACTACTACTACTACTACTACTACTACTACTACTACTACTGTACTGCTACTGATATTGCTGCTGCTACTACTAGTACTACTACCGTAATATTACTACTACTACTACAACTGCTACTACTACTACTACTACTACTACTACTACTACTACTACTACTACTACTACTACTACTACTACTACTACTACTACTACTACTACTACTACTACTACTACTACTACTACTACTACTACTACTACAACTAATACTCTTACTACGGTAACAGTTTTTTCGAATCCTTTTCATCGTTAAGTTAATGCAAGCTCCGATTAGGCTTATATGTTTCATTTTGCAAACATTCCAATAACTCTTGTAAGCTCCAGTGAATCGATTCTAATCGGTTATCATTAGTGATGAAACGATAATCGAGTACAATCGATAAATTGTCGCTGACAATGCAATGTCGGCGACAATCGATAGTGGTTGTCCAAAATCGATGTCGCTAATGTTACTTCCGGTAAATAAGTATTTTTTGTTATGCGGTAAATATTAATATTTATTTCCGGTAAATTCTCGTTTAATTCATTTTAACAAGTGGGCTATCTAACACAAATGCGGTGAATGTAAACACTCTTGCTTTAAAACTTACAAACTCTCCCAGAATTACAAATAGTTTTTAATTGTTTATATATTTCATTTAAAACCTCAATAATCTGTCTCTATGGTGTAATAGGTCCGGTCTTACCTGCCAATACCGGGGATTCTGGCTCGATGCGTTTTGTTTTTGAAACCATTTTTTGTTATCAATTGTTATTAACAAATTTACTTTTTTGGTGAAGGTTTTATGAAATTAAGATATTCTAATGAAATCTTCAATAGGACAGGTTTTTGAATGTTAAGCTGGTTAACAAAAAAATAATTTTCTTTTACATGGATAAAATGCTAAAATAACTTACTTGCGGTGTGCATCATTTTGTAATTGATGTGCAATTATTAAGTATGTGTTTTGTTGTTATGTTTTTTTACGTTAAGTTATTAATGACAGAAAAAGGTTATGGATATTTACTGTTGCAAAAAGCATGACTATAGCATCACACGTACTGATTCCATCTTAAACCATTTAAATGATCATGATTATACTATGTACATCTATAAAGAATGTATTCCTAAATGATATTATGAACTTTCGATTATTGTCCGATAGTAAATCGAAATACTTGGTCCGATTCGATTCGATTATCGATAGCAAATGGAGTCCGATTTTCAAACACTAGTTATCATAATATAAATATTATAAAAGCATAACATCAAGGCAAGGTTAAGAATGTACGTACGCACCTTACACAAGCATAGTGATTATTTAAACAGTGGATGCTTGAGGGGTAACTGTTATCTGTGTTTATTAATTAGCCACGTGAACTATATTGAAGTCACAAACGTAAACATTAATATGACTCATTTTTTATGCGGACTGTCGACCTCAGATTATTTAAACATTTCTTATATATCCATGTAAAATTGCACAACACAAATATTGATAAATCAAAAACAAAAGTCAAATTCTAATGCATACATTGGTGATATAAAAACACGATTAAGCATCAGTGACAAAGAATGTAACTGCAAGAACGCCATCGGTAGCGCTGCTAACGGAAAACGGCTATTGCTCTCGAATCAAAGACGGAAGATCACTTAAGAAAGACGGGATACGTACATGTAATAAGTAAACCTCAACATAAGTGGTAAAAACGGCGATAAAAAATCTAACATAGGAATAAAAAAACATTGCGACGGGACACGTAACAACACCGGTGAGATAACATAACAATGCCGACAGGCAATATGCAATTCTTACAGACCAAACAATACATTAAAACTTTTAAAAGTTTCCTTTAACATTTTAACATTTAACTTTTTCTAATTACAAAGTCATGGTTAAAGGAATTCAAATTAAATACTGTTATAACTGTTAAATACTGTTTAACGGTTTTAAACACATACGTATTTATTTTGGTCACAATAATGTTAAAATAAGTCACAAAATAGCTAAACAGTATAAGTTTTGGAAACAAAAGTCTATACAAACGATCACTATTCTGGTTTCTCAAGTGTTTGTTTTCGTATTTGAATGTATGTATCGGTGATGACCGTATCGTCTCATCCTTACCAAAGCAATCGTATTTGTGATGTATCCATTTGTGGCCAATTTATTGTAAATAGATACGTTTTGTTTAAGTATGCTTGGACAAGTGCGAAGTTAAGACACATATACCCTTGGTCCGATGATCGTTTCAAGGCGGTGACCCCAGTATTTATCACTACAAACATTTTAATGGGCGTGTGGTCTTTCTGAGTTGTTTTGTATTTCGTGTGTCTCTCGTTTGTCGTATGTTAGGCATTAACCTTGTGTCTCATTGGGTCTACGTTAATTGATGGATACTGAGCATTATCAACCACAAATCAAGCAGTAATTTCAGTAATTCAATCATATTAAAATACCAATCGGCTGGAAAACGAACTTTTGCAAGTTCATTAAGCATTTAATGTTCTAGATTTACAAAAATGCTAACTTGAAATATATAAATTGTGACTATGCTTAAGGCTGTTATGCCGACAATGGCTTATTATTAAAAATACACAATTATATTACGAATTTGTAGGCTGGATAAAAATGCAACGACATGGGTCTTATAAAATATAAATATTCGAAACTCAAAAAGACATGTTATTATCAACTGAAATTTATACAATATGGTCACTCCCTAATTTCATACCAATGGGCTATGGAAAGGTACACAACTCTAAGACGAATCATCCGTTGCTCACGGAAAGTGATTTTCGCATTCCATAACAACTATTTTTAGCAACATTCAAAACAATCCTTTTCAAACAAGGGAGCTCGTTTGCTCAGCAAATTTCACACCATTGAAAAACAACAACATAAGATGAATGGTTCACTACCCTTAAATGACATTGGTTCTCAAATAGTGCACTAAGTGATCACACAAAATCGTGGGATTAATGCTTTAAGATACCAAAACCGTTTTATGTGTTAAAGTTGCTTGGTTTCTTCTGGCCTTAAAGTGACTTCAATTAACCAAATTGTTAAGTGGGCGCTATAAAATGATCAGGCTACGCAACTTGATTCGTCTTGTTTCATATAAAGTGGCATAACATAGAATTGATATAGTTACCTGAAAAGTTTTTGTTGCTGCATAATAATTTTGGGGTGGTTTTTAAATTGCATGACTCCCAGTAATAATCATTCCCATTTTTGTACTTATAGTAGAACAGTAGGCAGTTTCTTTTATTGTTTTGTGAATGTTCGCTAGGAGGAACTGGAATATAAGGGGTAATGATTAGCCACATACAAAGTAAACCATGTGCAATCTCATTTTAAATGAAATAACAAGTTATAATTATGTAATTGTTAACTATCAAAACATATTCCATTTGTGTCTTTGGAGAAAAAAATCCCTCTTTCAGAATGAATTTAGCTTAATCGGTAAGCTTTTCCGTGCTGATTTCCGAAAGAAAGTGTTTTTAATGTAAGCAAACATTTTATAATCATGTCTGAAGGTACACATAATAAATCAATATTTTTAGTACCGTTTTCAACTGTGTAAAATGAGAATATGTTGGTGCCAGCTGTGTCACCACACGGATATTGATCTGCTTCTTTACATTTTTCTCCGCATGTTTGAGTCCGCGAGGCGTTTTTACTGGCACATATACATCGCAATCCCTGAAATAGTATTCATACATCATTTCTAAGCTACTTTGGCTTTCTGGAAAATGCAAGTTATGCCCCATCAGTTAGTAGCCATTCTTTCTTATATTAGTAACAAAGACTAGTTGAAAACGAAACATTCAAATTTTATGTTTTGACACAGTCAAATTAAAAGCTATTCAAATGTGTAATTTGAGATTTTAAGCATCCGAAATAAACTTTAATTTTAGTTCAATCTTTTACAAGGTTAGACTTTAAAGCTAAATGTAGCATTTCTGTATTACTATTTCACATGAGCTGTTATTAACAGAAAAAGGTATTCAACATTTATATGAAAAACTACATAAACAAGCTCAGAAGCCGAACGTTTTAACATAACCCCCGTTAAATGACACAGGGTAAACGATTTAGAAAAGACTTAAAACACACATTAACAAACCATCACAAACCAGAAACATGGCACAACGGCACAAAACTTCACAAACAACATGTACATATGCCTTGAAAAAGACTAAAGTGAATTAAAGTGAAAAAGCTAAAAATAAAAATGCGGATTGATTCGAAAAGCCAGTTAGCACTGTTATAAAGAGGTTACATTTTCGTCAAATAAACTAGTAAATAAAAGCTTACAAAAATGACATCATATTACAAATACCTTATATGACAAGGAAACAAGTCATGCTGAAAAAATGAAATGTTATCATTTGGAGCGTGTGTACTTCGCCAAACGTTAGTGATTCTCTGACTGTTTGAAAACAAATATCGCGAATAATACCGGTTCCTTAAACGTCTTCAAAAAGGTTTGTTTTCATTTCTATCAGATCCCTTGCATCAGGCTAACACAACATCAGTGTTTTCACATTCGATGCACATACTTGTGTCAAGACATGAAATTTTAGCCACATGTGTCAAAAATATGTTTTACCATAATGTTTGTACAAACTTTCTCCTCAGCTATCGCTCTGACCAACAATGTTTTGAGAAACTTTATATGAAAAAAGAAGTTAAATCGAATATTGTAAGTGCAAACATTTGTTTCTCATGGCTACTCTTTTATTTAAATATCGAACAAGAAATACTGACTATATATTGTTTATGGCCTACTTACTGATACAAGGCAACAAACACTTTGTAATATAAAATGTTGAAGGACCGATATGCCAACTGTTGTTGTTGCTGTTGTTGAATTTTTGTTGCAGAAAATAACATATTTAGTTAGTCCTTTGATAATATTAAATAACATTAATTCTGCCCGGAATTACTCACCGCTGTTGAATTTTTTATACCGAACGTTTGGCATCCAGTTGTACGTCTACATTCGCCAAGAGTTGAAACAATAAATTCGGCTCCAGCATTCAATTGGTTACACCCTTCAAAAGAAAGACATTTGCTTACGGCAGCAAGGTACTGACGAATCGAAATAACCGTGGTGAATAATACCTTTTTTTGCAAAACTGTAAGCTACGAGTTTATTTACCCCAAATAAAGCGCACGAAAATCCTAGAGCCGGTAGATTATACTGATTTAATCATATTCATATCATAACCAATATAGTAAGTCAACATCGATTGAGATAAAAGACAGGCAGTTTTGTCACTATTTTGCATTGTGCGCCTTGTTGTACAAAATAAAATTTGCTTAGGACTGTTCTTTTAATAGTCCATTCTGTCCACCAAGCTAGAATACTCGAACGTGCATCGGTCAGATACCTTTAGAAATAGTTTTTAACAAAATTATTGCCAGTCACGTTTGCGATTTAATGTACTAATAAAAACTGGAAAACTAGAAATTGTGTTCATTTCGAGTCAACCTACATTTAAAAATTGTATACTTATATATTAAAGCTGTCGTTAGTAATTATAATACTCAATCTATCTGGTGGTTGAGTATTTTAGTCAATTATAATATGATTTGATGTTTGATTTAACAATCTTCCTTTTTAAGGATCTTTCAATGATATATAATGACCTATATATTTATTAGAATGTAAACACTCTTAACTGACTCAGGGGAGCTATGTCGAATGACTGTGTTATCGTACCCTTTATGAAATGCCAATATTGTCTGTATCTTGTATGTGAAGATACTCTATCAGTTTGTATAATTTGTTTCATTTTATTCTTTATTGTCTTAAAGTTGTCGTTAGCCTACTTTATTAATGTTATTTTATTGTTTTTAATCCGATTAAAAAACATTCTTGTAAATAAAGACAAAATAATTGAATCGGTTTTGTTTTGATTTAATGTATAATACATAGACATACATAAAAACGTGCATTTACATACCAACATAAGAATAACTAATCCATGTTTTGGCATATCCAATCCAAAATCCGTTGTTTTTATCTTCTGCGTTTGTATGAAATTCCAAACCATTTTCAACAATGCATGAGCCATAATCCTTGCAGGTAACCTTTGGTTCTGCCAAGGTGCATTTAGACTCGGCCCATTTCGTTTCATCTTGTGAAATGAAAACTCCCTGACCTGAAATTCCACATGATAATGCAAATGCTGATCTATTTCTTGTATAAATAGTAACCGATTCATTTAAAACATTTTCCAAAAAGCCTTACAAGAGTGTGCATTCAACCACGAGAGTACGATTATATAGATAAATAGTTTGTATACTTTTGTATAGCACAATATTAACGAAATTGGCGAAGAAAATCTTTGTTTATTGATCAGTTTTAACAATGTCTGTGCACGTCAGCTCGACAAATAACCAAATTATAGTGCATACAACGCACAGCGCTTAAACAAGTGTACTTGTTTAAGTAAAAATAAAAGGATTTTGCTTAACATGGGCTGAATAAACCTACATACAGAGTAAAAGATTGCCTTCTTAACTGATGCTGTGGGTTCATACAAAGTTTACTTACACATACAACTAACGTGAAGAGAAAAAATAGACCTCGTTCTCCTAATCTAAGAAAAAAAAACTATTTTGATTTTTAGTACTTCGCTTCTTTACCATATTTTAATACTTCATTTAATAAGCAACTACCTTTCCATCATATTAACGTTATAATTTTAGAAAAGTCTGCTTGTCCCTGTAGTTTTCATTGTACTATTGATTGTCAGTTGCTTATCGATAAAGATATGAAATGTATTCCGTTCTTGACTCTTTTAAACACATACGTATTTATTTTGGTCACAATAATGTTAAAATAAGTCACAAAATAGCTAAACAGTATAAGTTTTGGAAACAAAAGTCTATACAAACGATCACTATTCTGGTTTCTCAAGTGTTTGTTTTCGTATTTGAATGTATGTATCGGTGATGACCGTATCGTCTCATCCTTACCAAAGCAATCGTATTTGTGATGTATCCATTTGTGGCCAATTTATTGTAAATAGATACGTTTTGTTTAAGTATGCTTGGACAAGTGCGAAGTTAAGACACATATACCCTTGGTCCGATGGTCGTTTCAAGGCGGTGACCCCAGTATTTATCACTACAAACATTTTAATGGGCGTGTGGTCTTTCTGAGTTGTTTTGTATTTCGTGTGTCTCTCGTTTGTCGTATGTTAGGCATTAACATTGTGTCTCATTGGGTCTACGTTAATTGATGGATACTGAGCATTATCAACCACAAATCAAGCAGTAATTTCAGTAATTCAATCATATTAAAATACCAATCGGCTGGAAAACGAACTTTTGCAAGTTCATTTAGCATTTAATGTTCTAGATTTACAAAAATGCTAACTTGAAATATATAAATTGTGACTATGCTTAAGACTCTTATAAAATTAAGTTTTACTATAAAACGTAAACTATTATAACGCTAAAGCACGTCTATGTCGTTATGCATTATTTGTTCTTACTCTGCATCATATTTCTATTATTTAGTGGGATTACAGGGATGGGCCCAGTTGTCGAAAAATCAAGAAAAAAAGAAGGCCAACATGGTTGAACACCTGATTAAAATGACCTACTAGGAAGTGATTATTAAGTGGTTATTAAGGATGTTGTTGCTTGCTAAATAAGTAAGTTGTTGCCGAGCAAGTTTATGGTTGATGAAGAGGTTGGTCGTTGTATAAGAAAATCAAATCTAGGGAAATCAATACAATTTTAGCTGGTTGTTAACAGGGACAATGGATGTGATTGCAATGCAAGCCAACTGTTGCTATTGAAGTCAATGGTTTCTTAATAAATCATTTGTTACTATGGATCAAGGTAGTTGCTGAGGAATAATGTGGTTGCTAAGAAACTTATTTTGTTTAGAAGGAAGTGATTGATGGTTAAGGTAGTTAGTGGTTGCTAAGGAAGTAATTGGTTGCTTATATAGTTAATGGAGGCTAAGGAAGTCATTCGTTGGAAAGGACCTTCTTAGTTGCTTTGTAATAAGGAAACTGCTAAAGTAATCATTGGTTGCTCAGAAAATCACTGGTTGCTAGTTCAGAAGAAAGTTATTGGTTGCAATTGGTGAAGGTAGTTGGTAAGAAAGTCATTGGTTACTTATAAAGTACTTGGTTGCTTAGGAAGTAAACAGCTGCTAAGGAAGTAAATGGTTGCTAAGGAAGTTATATGGCTAAAGAAGTAATTGGTTGCTTTGTTTAAAGGTAGTTGCTAAGAGTAAAAGGTAACAAAATATCTAGTTACTCAAGAGGTCATTGGTTCCTATCAATATTATTATTTGTACGTAAGTCATTGGTTGCCATGACATTGGTTGTTTATAGCTAAGACCAAATCAAGTTGATCAGTTGTTGTAAGGACTTTGCCAGAAAAAAATAAGGGCCAGCAAACGAATATATATATATATATATATAAAATTGAAGGCAATTCAGAGGCGAGCGAAAGCGTAAAACAACAAAAATATGTATATTTCTTGCCAATTTTATTAGGCGATTATGTCAAGAAATGCGTTTTAATTGCAAAAACAATTCTCAGTTATAAATGAAAAAGTTTTGATTGTGTAACATGAACATCTGACTCAATATTAAACAAATAGCCATACGATTCAGTGCCTTACTATTAAGTTTCATTGCCAAAGAAATAACAACACGGATATATTGTAAAGACGGTATTCCTAATTGTAAAGTCAAGTAATTCGAAGACCGAAAAGAACAAGTATTGTATTCATGCCACACTTATCTAACTATATTAATAAGCATTATAAGGATGTTAAGACTAATAAAAGTAATTCATCATTTCAGCTTTTCAAATATTGGGTAGGATCTAAATTTGAACCGCTTAAAGCCCATAACTTTGACTTGACAAAAGATGGAAAATGTTAATAAAAAAGGAGACATGATGGATTCGAGTGTGGGACAATACAACTGAAACAATATTAAACAGATTCGCAAATGTGACACCAGTCATTATATTAAGTGCGGTTGGTGGAACAATGTTGTTTCCGTTTCATCGCCTTGACAAAGAATAACATGACAGCCGCCATTGCTTCAATACCCGTATACAGACCACTTGACTACTAACCGATCAGTGTTTTTTTCTTTTTTTTTTTCAAGTAAGGAAGAAAGTGCAATAAAACCAAAAATTGGGGAAATTAAATACTGTCATTTAACTTATAAAAAGTTTAATTTTCTACCTTTACTGATATTTTAATATATTTTATATCTGTAAATACAGACTTTTTCTAAAACATTTACAATATTGTTCTACTATTTTTTCTATTTATAACACATGAGAATATGAATACTGATTAGATTTAAAAATAAAAACACACGAAAACATGCTTAGAATGGTTGTTACTCGTGTGTCCGTGTATTTTAAGATAAGTTTGGACTCAAGATCTAATTAAGTAATGATTTAGCACTTAATTTTGAGTACAAAACATTGAGATAGTTAAATCACGCATTAATAATGATTTCAATCGACGCTGTGAAACTGCTGTTGTTTACTGAAGGCCATAATACATTGACTACGAGACTAATTTTCACGTAAAACGTGTATTTTAAATTACGAAAAATAAAAGTAAACTGAATAGTAATACTAGAAAAAGAAGAACAATGGTGCGTCTGAAAAAAAGGATATTGTCCGTACACGAGGATTGATATTAAAGTTTGCTCGCAAAGAATGTTCGGAATGGAAATAAGTTCAATAAAAGTACAAAATCGACTTTGCAGATTTAAATTCTATGCGAAAGGGATTAAGGAAATAGGGGACATCTGAGATAAACAAAATAATTTCAGCGGAAACGAACAATATGTGCGGGAGATTTTTTCCGTTTTTCGATTTTTAGGTGCGCGAAATCCGACAAATGATCAATTTGTTGTGGCCTTAGGAAGTCACTGGTTGCTAAGAAAGTCATAGCTTGCTATGGATGTAGGTAGTTGCGGAGGAAGTTAATGGTTGCTAAGGATGTCAATGGGTTTTA
Source organism: Mya arenaria (assembly GCF_026914265.1). Lineage (NCBI taxonomy): Eukaryota > Metazoa > Mollusca > Bivalvia > Myida > Myidae > Mya > Mya arenaria. Next base: position 50,318,783 of record NC_069136.1, on the reverse strand, counting down.
ATAAGATTGTTGGGTACAAAATAAGTAAGGGGATGCTTAGTAAGTCAATGTATGTCAAGGAGATTATTGAAAACTAACGATGTAAGTGGTTACGAAGGAAGTCATTGGTTGCACAGGGGTTCATTTGTTGCTAAGGAAGAAAAAAGTACGATATTAGTATATAGAAAATCATGGACCCCCGGGGCTTGGGCAGCTTTGACCAAAGGGACATAATTTTGAACCATCTTGTTTACCCACATCATAAAGCAACACACCAAATGTCAAGGGGCTCGGCCATACGGTTTCAGAGAAGAAGACTTAACTATATAATTATGTATATAGAACACCTGGAACATCCGGGGCATGGCCAGCTTTGACCCAAGGGACATAATATAAGCAATATATATCGATGACAACTACATTAGTCTACAAACCAAATAGCAAGGCTTTGTGCCATGCGGTTTCAGACAAGAAGATTTAAAAATCAACTAAAGAGGTATAAAGGAAATCTGGAACACCCTGGGCAAGCAAAATTCTTGGTCTTGCGGGTTCAGACAAGAATATTTCAAATGTGTATCTATAAATATATTGAAAACCATGGACCCCTTGGTCGGGGTCATTTTGGCTGAAGAGATATAATTAGAACAATCTCGGTAAAGAATCACTTTATGTGGCTGGACACAAAATATAAAGGGTCTGAGTCGACCGGTGTCAGAGAAGAAGATCAAGATTTAACTTAAACAAGTCGATAGGAAACTTGTTATCCCTGTGGCAGAACCACTTTTGACCCAAGTGACATAATTTAATCAAAAAGGTGAATGACTACTACATGAGGCTGTATACCTAAGATCAAGGGTCTGGGACTTGTATATTCAGAGGAGAAGATTTTCAAAGATGTTACTTTAAAAGTATATTGAAAACTGGTGATCACCGGTACGGCACAACTATTAACCCTAGAGACATAATTTGATCAAACTTGGTAAAGTAGTACTACATGAGGCTGCATACGAAATATCATTGGACAGGGCCACGCGGTTTTAGTGAATAATATTTTCCACTTTGCTTATATTATTCTATTTATGTCTATAGAAAACCATGGACCCCTGACTCGGGGCAATTTTTTACCCAAGGATATAATTGAAACAATCTTGGCAAAGAACCACTTCAGTTTTTTAAATGTTCACAGCGGACGTCGGACAAAGGGCATTCTAAAGAACTCGCCTTCAGCACTTCGTTAAGATGCATAATTCATGGGCCAAATCTCATTTTGACGGAGTGTTAATATTTTGTTTTTATAAACGGACCCACGGGCAAATATAAAACAAGTACTCGTATGGAACTCTTTTTAAAAGTCATCACACTGTTATTAACTCCCTTGTGAAAACTGTTGTCTGTAGCATCATAGAAACCTTGACTTGTGGCAATATTTAGAATGCTAATTTATTATTTCTCGCTTCAAATGTCATAAAAAAGTTTTACGCATCGTTCAAAAACTATTTCTTCACTCTTCTTATAACTATTTAAAGACATATTTGACTACTAACATAATCTGAATCACTGCGCGCATAGCCAGGACAACCACGAGATATCGCATATTCATACGCATTTATTTTCACTAAGCACAAAAGGTACTTATTGTTGTCACAATAAGTAAACCTCGTTTCCGCAAAACACCCTACGCTCGGATCGGGATGAACCTATCTTACACTCTCGGTCATGGAAAATACTTATAATCTTATCTCATGGTAGACTATCTTTGCCGGAAGTTTGCTTCCGAATGTGAAGAATGTTCGATAAATCTTGCCGATTATGTTTATCAGTCGAAATAGTCTGATTGAATAACTCTGAGCTAAGAGGTATGGAACAATCAATTTTATTTTAACTTTCAGCATTTTGTTGACCTAGCCGGCCAATGCTTATTTAATCTAGACTGCGTCTTTTACCACAGTATTTACAATACCTTTTAACTAATTTCGACGTCAATTTTGTATGAAACTTTAGGACATAACTATTTAATTAATAACATTATTTTGACAAACAACTCATTATCCATGTGTATGATACTCTTCGAGTAATTCCGTTCACATTTAGAAACTCACTAAGCGACATAGTTTGAAATATTACAGACGACTCATATAAATACATGTATGTACCATATTTAGGAATTTTATGTTTCAATGCAGTTCTGTTGTATGCCGTCATATCTAAATATTTGTAGGACATTATAGGCCGTAAGGTCAATCTTGATATAGACTTATAGCTTACGAGGTTCTAACATTGAGAACGAGTTTGTAATTAAGAGACTAAGTCATAATTCGTAAACGGTGTTTACGCTTTATACAATTGTTAAAGTTTAAAAAGTTAAATATGTGAATAAATATATCCTTACAAATTGAACTGTTATTATATTGAAATAGCACAATACCTTTGCAAATTATTCCCAAACAATACAAAGTTGTCACAATAACACAACTCAATGGATGCATTTTGTGTTACTTTATATCACTTAAAACTTCCTTAAGGACAACCTGATAACGCGATCTCAGGTAAAAGCTATATTTTATTATTAAAACTTCCGTGTTGTATAAAAACGTTAAACGCTACAGTAGTCATGTAGTTTACATTGAAGATACCTCGAGGGTTTAAAGCGAGTGTTTATCTGTTTAGTATTTAGTGGGATCTTTGCATTCAATTTCGATATTTCACTGCATTTTTATTTATTATAGCACAGTATTTTAGTGGCAATTTAAGGTCTTTCCAGTTAAAAAGTTAGTTTGAAGGACCAAAACATAACAGTTAATTTTTGTTTTAAATTTCGTCATGAGGTTGAACTTTCACAAGCATTATACTACACCCATTGCAACATGAGCAACTTTTATGAAAAAAAAAGATTCTATCAGTTTTTCAAATCAAAAAAACATTTTGTTTTTTACTAAAATGTCTTTAAACAAAATAAATATGTTTTTCTTGTCGAAATATCGAAGACTACCCGATGCCTTGTGGCTTTATAGTGATCAGCTAATAAAATAAAATGCATTTTTGTAAGCAGGAAATTAATTTAATCCACTTTTTTGCATTAATATAATTGGTATATTTCTTATTGAAACTATATCATCAAGAAATCGGAAGACAGATTACGCTCATTAAAGCAAATGTTTCAGGCGTTGAGCATTTAGTCAGATTAACGTTAAGAAAACAAAAAGATGCTAAAATAGCTCTACCTAAAATTTTGCAGCAAAGCACACATGACAAGGCATATTATGCAGTAAATGTTTTCCGGTGATAAATAAAATTTTCTAATAAAATGAAAATGATATTTCAATTTTTGATGATTTCAGTGTTTCGAACAGTGAAATAACATTTTGTTATTATTCACATGTTTTGACCCTGTTCTCACTTCCAAATTTAAAGTTTGCGCGCACTGAGCTTGGACACAATTTTAACGACGTCATTTCAGAAAATATTTTTCATTCCAACGACGTCATTTAGGAATGATGTTACATTCGCATACAATTTAGCGCGCTTTTCTGAAACTACAAATATCCATCTCTGTGCCAATGGCCTATTTTGGACCTATTTTTGAATACAAGGTTGAGTGCAATGGGGGGTACTGTGGGCCTCTTTAGGTTGGGTCATTAGACGGCAAGAATAACCATGATTTTATATACGTTGTTTATCGTCCGTTACGTTATATCCGACTGCGCTGAACCGCGTTAAGACTCAAAAAAGATTATTGTGACTAGTGTTGTGCCGATGATCGATTACAATCGACAATTGATCGGAAAGGCCTACGTCGGCGACAATCGATAGTGAAATTTGAACAATCGATTACAGAAACAAGGAACGTAACCGTTACCGACTAACTTTCTTTTTCTGGTTAATGCTAGTTTATGTTGAAATGTTAAGGTGTTACTATGTTAAGTTATCTAGTCATATTTTTATCAAGTCAGTATGTCACTACAGTACTTTATTACAATTTTTCTTTGTACTTAAACTGCTAAAGGATTGGTTCTCAACTCTTGGTTGTGGTATTAAAGTGATTTTAAATCAAGTTACCGTTTACTCATTACCATGTAAAAAGTTAGTTTTCTCAGTGGTCTGAAAGAAAATGTTATTGTAAAACATACAAAATATTCACCTGTTTGTTGTACTTGTTACTGACTGATCTTACACATGTATACAATACTAAATGTAAGACAAAAAATAGAGCCTGTGGTCTCATGTTTTGTAATAATAACTTGTGAACACTAAAAGAATGGTGCGTTCTAAATAAATAATGTAATTTATACAAAGAAATGTACAAACAATATTGTAAGGGAACACTGGTGCATATACTGTAATTTCATACCTTAAATATGCTGACCAAAGATAAATAAATCGATTAATAATTGATCATTGATCTGTTTCATAAACCGAATATCGAAAGTAAGTTTTCTGTCCGATTCCCAACACTAATTGTGACATTATGACGTTCACTTATTATCATATTAATAAGGTTTATATAAAAAAAAACTACAGAAACAAGCTCAGAAGCCAAAAGTTGAAACATAATTCAATTAATCAATTATATAGCTTTTGGTTCTCACTCCGGGAAATATATTACGATCTTACACTGAGACAAACAATTATGCTATATAAATTCCTTGTATTGTTTTTGAATGAAAATGCCTATTACAAGGACAAGCCCAAAAGAACAGAAATAACGAAGAGCCAGCCTCAGGGCAAAACATACTTATGCAGGTAGTATGGTTTGACTGGTTTTAATTTAAAGTATTCCTTTGTTTTGTCCGAACTGAAATCAAAATCTTGTAAAATCACTGTGGTAATGGTTTCTGGCTATCTGCCATGACCTCTGTTAAGGACGTTAATAAAGTATTTTGATTTTGAGACATCTGTTGAGATCTTAAAGACCAATGCTTAACAAGTCTATGAGAACAATGTTAAAATAACATCGTTTTACATAGTAACAAAACTCTTTGCAAGTCTCGTTATTATCAAATGATGGAATAGTCGTAGTTTGAATCTTTCCAAGTACTGTCTGAATTATATGAAACATCACAACAAAACGGGGCAAAACATCAAAAGCTGAACAGGCTCACCATTGCGGGAGACTTGCTTTACTCTTCTTTGTATTTCTTTATCTTTTTGTACTTTGTCAGGGGCGTAGGTGCTGGGGCTGCAGGAGCCGCGGCCACGACCCCAATATTCTGGCGAGTAACGACAATGGGGCCGCGAATATTTGATACTGATTTTCTTAATAATCGTATTTTAAATAAACCTACGAGCATATAGATCAATACCAGACTGACATGTTATTGAATATACGGATCACCATGTCATTGGCGTGAAAACAGTCGGCGGATTATTAAAGACGGGTGAGTGGAAAAAGAGGCAATAAGACAATAACTATTTGTATCGTTTTTGATGTTTCAAAAACTGTAGTTGATTGTGATAATTGCAAGTACTCGTTAAAATAGAATTGTCATTAAATAGCCAGCAATATGTATTATTTCAAACTGGTCACATTAAAGTTTGACGTTAAAATGGACGTTCTGTGCATTTTTCGGCAAGTTCTAAATGATAGTGTTTTGATTGTTCGACAAAGTGTGCATATTAATGTTTTAAATGTGTTTGAATTACTGTGATATTTTATAACTGTATTTGGTACAGAAAAAGAAAATATGAAATAAATGCAATAGTGAATAAATGTTACTAAACGATAATATCAACTATTTTAACCGTTAAAGGTTTAGATAAAATCATTAAAAATAAAACCTGAACTCACTGGAAATCGAGTCTTTCAATGCTTAAAATTGAAAAAATATCGACGGGATGGGAAAACCCTTCCCAGCCCACCCCTTCCGCGGCCCCAAATGTCAAATCCCTTCCTACGCGCCTGTTTGTATATGATTTAACATATTTTTCAGATACAATATGCAGATGTGCTGCAACTTCCATAGAGATAGCTTTCAAAATATTCCACTGATTGGCAAAAACAAGACGAATGTTGGCATCCACTAGCGGTGCTCTTTGGGTGTTTAAACATCTTTTCTGCAATTACATTTGTAATATTGCATATTTCTTCATGTTGTGACACAAGTTTCGATTAAATTACATGCATTGGTAGCTACAACTTGAAAATCACATTGCCTTAAAATATGGCTAATAAACAATCTGATCTGACAAGTATGGTTCGTATGTGCATGCATCAGTGACCGCATGTATTTGTACCGTAAACAATTATTTTTGGTTTAAGTATGTTATGATATATGCATGTAGGGCAATCTATACAAATCAGAGTGTGCTTACCACCACTTATATTTAAAGGAAATAATATATGTTCATACAATTACTAAAATGCATTATCATATTTCTAATCTGTGATTAGTACTTATTAATCAAGCAGCAATGTCCGACAAATGATAATTCCCTTTTTGCCATTTTCACAAGAGATTGGTATATCTAATTTATAAATAAACCCTGTTAAGAGGCACAACAAAGAAAGGGCCTAAAAGACAATGAACTAGCCACTCAAACGTATTTATGTACAAACAGCACATACACAAATGCAAACACCACACACGGGGAAAAAACTAGTTTGTATGGCCACAATACCCATGTTACGATATATAGCAACATTTTACAATATAAAAGCGTGCTCACATATTAAGCAAAAGCCCTCAGGCATCTGTTCTTCCCACTGGAGGCATTTTTGAACCAAAAGCCATAATCAACCATGTATAAGTCAATAATTAAAATATATGACTTATACCCTCATCAGAGCCAGCAGCAACTTGAAAATGAATAATGAAGTAAATAATAACAAATACACTGATGACGGATTTTCAATACCCCCCCCCCCGTCTTGCCGCTGTCCATCTATTTATTCCTCACCCCGATACGAATAAGCAAGTTACAATCCTGGACCCCGATTCAATAAAGGTCAAAAGTTTTTAGATGGCAAATCTTCAGACGTAACCCCGTTTTGGGCGTAAACTGCGTTTCAATAAAATATTTATCGGATATATTCTACCCGTATGTTTACAGGTGTCCCAAAGTTATCGTAAGCAGCGTTAGGGTTATGATTAAGGTATCTTATTGAAGCAGAGCCCAGACTCTCGACGTTGAAAATCACCAATTGTAACATTTACGGCCTGTTAATCAACTTTAAACCTCGGCGATTTAACGTATTATTTTACATATAACGTGGAAATTACAGCTGAAGAAGCGGGCTTATAACCACATAAATCACCCATATATGAACAGCTTTCACTTCAGACGAACAGTAAAATCGTAGATTTACATAACGCTGACAAGAACTGAGCAAAAATAAACGAAACTTATTAACGAAACTTACAGACCGAAGCTGCCATTAAGGTGATAAAAATTGACTGTCTCCTTGATAAAAAAACGGCATAACGATTATATATTTTGATTGATGAGCATTTTTGTTTAGTGTTTTACAATGGTAACATATTGGGCTATTTTACAAGAAAAATGTGATTAATTGGAAACATATGTAATGGGTAAGATAACAATAATTGCATGCAACATCGATGTTTTTCATATTTCATGGATTTTGATTAATTTTCATGATAAAATCATGTAAGTAAATATCCTTTAACTGGCACATTATTCTACCATTTCTTTTTTATCACGGCATAATCAGCTTGCTGATCTTTCGCATCCATGTTCCTGCTAGGTTTTAGAGCACTGGAAGTATCATATCAACCATCTCCATCTGTTTCTGCCTTTCCATAAATGTTATCTGTGCCAGAGCTCTTCGATTCATGTATGTTCATATGGTTATATGTATCACTGTCCTTATCGAAATTAGTATTGCGTTTGCCGTCGATGAGGTTTTTCGATATATCGTATTGATTTTCAGTTTGACCGTCCGACTTTTGCGGCCTTCCATTAATATGATCGTACTCATTAGTTTGATGTAAAGTGACTTTGTTATAAGTGTTATTTGGCTTAGACAATTCAGACTTGGCTGAGCTCATTTTGCTATCGGCTGTGTCGTAATCTTTATCAGTATCTTTTTGCGACTTTTCGGTCATATCATAATGGTCAGCATCGGTCGTATCTGGCTCTGCGTAGTGTTCAGTCTCCTCTTTGGTTTCTTCATCAAACGTTTTTTCAAGCACAAAATAAAAATGATTTGTGGCTGTTAAATCATTCATTGTGTTTGTAGTAGATTCAAGTATCGGTGTTGATATGCATGCTATTTCTGTTGCTGTGTCTTCGGTATGGTTGTTTTGTTCACCATTTTGTTCATAGTCCCCTGTAAAGTAAAACAAACGTGGCATTTGTTTATCATTAACCCTAGTATAAAGTAATAGTCGGATACATTAATTCATATGGACCTTTGCAAAACCTCCGAAGACTTTAACTCTTCTTGAGTTATGACGCAGGTTAACGACGAAAACCTGAGCCGCGGACGATGACATCAAAGATACCAGTGTGTGTATGCCACGTGATACATAACGTCATATATGCTACGTCGGAAGGCAACATTTTGATTGAAATGATGACTTAAAACAAAGATATATCATGGTCATATATACACGCTCAACAATGAAATTAAGTTCAACATACAAGTTCATTACGTCATGTTTTAAATTGGTTCATTCATTAATAACTGTGTCCCAACTAAGAGAAAGCTTTTAAAGTTCATTGAAGAGCAACATTTAGAATAATGCAGTGGATGTGGACCTTTTTAACTTATACGCAACAAATAAGGACATGCCGCTTAAACTGAAATTGGCCTTGAAGAGAGAATTGAAGCTATTGTCCGTAGTTTTATCAAAACAACATTTTGAACGTTAGCGTATTTATTCATTTGGACAATTATATATAAAAACAATCTAAACCGACCTTCTTTTTAAGAACACCAGCACAATGATCGTCACAATGATAAGCACTACCAGGGAAACGGACAAACCAGCAGCGAGACCTGCCGTTGATCCTGTGAAATATAAAATAGCATTTGGGTGTTTGTGTAGTCACAATCAAATAAACAAGTTCTATTCAATGTTTTTATAATGTGAACATAAAGCTTGATTTGCGTTTTAGTAAATAAACATTCGATTCAGACCAAAATACGAAGAATGTTTCATATGTAATATTATTAGACTAAAAATATGCGGACTGTTCATATTTAGTATTCCATTTTTTGGTTGTTTCACTCTTCTACATAATTTGTTTTAAATATATTAATATACTCATTCGTGAACTCAGATTTTGATATTCCAAACACTCACTAGAAATGACCAAATTCAATTTTTTTTCTGACGCGCTAAGAGTTTTAGATAAAATAAAATAAAATTTAAAACATTTAAAAAGTTCACACAGGTCGGAGGTCTGTTTTACAAGGGTTTATCGCACCCCTTATTCAATGTTGTAGTCAGTGTTTCTCAAAGGACAATTGTTCGAAACGTTTGAAAGTACCCATGCAAAGCAGACATATGTGTATTGTCTCTCATTGCTGGACACGTTGCTAGGTATTTTCATGACGTGTATTTCGGGTAGATATATTTAAGTACACACTGAACCATTGCTTTTTGAACGGCTGCGGTAAGTAAAGTGATCGAAAGTAAAGCTCAAAAGTGTTTTAAAACTTGGCATTCGGAAACTTTTTAAATAAAAATAAAAATAAATGTTTCGTAAGAATGTGTTATATTTTAATTATTTCTTTTAGTATGTCTACATTGATGATGTTTGTGTAATTGAAATTTCATCTGTAAATTCCTGGGTGTCCAGTATACTCATATAAAATATACATTAACAAATATACTGCATTTTGTTTCAATTAGGTGTAGACGTTTACAAAGTGAAATGGCATCTTTACTTTTGATTTTGTATCAAACTTTCGAAGATCTTGGGTACTTTATGTGTTATACTGTGTAAAATTTAAAGTAATAACCTTTCGTTCTTGCGGATTCTGTCGATGTGCCATCTGAAAATTATAGAAAAAAACCATAAACGTAAAGTCATAAAAACTTGGCTTGGATCCGTGTGCCTTTAAAACACATCTTGGTAAAAGTTAGGATAGGGGCTTGTTCCTGTGGTCTCTATTATATTGTTACCTCTTATCAGCTTTGTAATCACAGATTAGATTAGAAGGGACGTTGTTGTTTTTAAATGTATAACATGGTGTTTCTTGTATGAAACTGTCTCAAACTTCCATAAACATGGGCTACTAGCGATACATCCTAGACAAAATACAACCCTGAAGGATTCCGTCGAGAACTTGATAAGTTAATTAAATGTAAGTGACGATGATATTATAGTTCTGGTTTTACCTGTTTGGGCAAATGAAAGGGAAACCTCGTCGAAAGTTAAAGTAGTGGTTTTGATATAAACATCATAAGTTAAAAGTATGTTCAATGAATAATTTAGCATTCGTATACACTAACCAAACCATGACATGAAACCATATAAAAAATAATCTTCTTCGGAAAAAAATTAAAAGGTGTTAACCAGAAACTCGAACATCAAAATGAAACAAAATTGTTGATCACAGTATTTCCAAAAGTAATTAAAGCTGCACTCTCACAGATTTACCATTTTTACAACTTTTTTATTTTTTGTCATGGAAAGAGCAATTTTTTGCGTAAATCTCTGAGAACCATTGATATAAGATTGCTGACAAAAGATCAGATCGCATATTTTCATATTTCCGTTCGAAAATTAATGTACTAACGGTTTAAGAAAAATGCATAAAACATCAATCTTTGAACTTAAATATAAAAATCTGCGATCTAATACTTGTCAGCAGTCTTATATAACTGTTTGCCATGGATTTAAGCAAAAATTGGCTCGTTCCAAGACAAAAAATAAAAAAAAAGTTGTAAAAACGTCAATCTGTGAGAGTGCAGCTTTAAGTAAGGCGCACGATATAGGTTGATGCCATTTTTTAAAAACATGATCATGTTTTACTCATTTGACTTTAATGATCAAAACAAAAAAAACGTATGATTTAGCTTCAGATAAAAATATAATATAAGCCGTATTTTGGTGTTCTTTTTTGGGGAATTTGTGGCCACGTAGCTTTTGTTTTCTTAAAAAATGCTAACATTTATTTATCTGTACCTAAACCATATGCTTTTCTATCATTAAAGACAAATTAGGTTAACATGATGATATATTAAAATTAGACAAATGCGTTAACCTACTTTTTGCGCCTAAAAAAGATGTATGACGTAGAGTATCATCTGATTCATCATTACGCAGAGTATCAAGCATATACGCACTACTTTAGGCCGATTGTCTGGATTTGATTCCCAGTCTATAAAACTGTATATTATGTATGGAAGGGTATTGAATAAAAACTAGCATCTTGCGTTCTGATATGTTCATTTTGCTGTCTGACATTTACATCGTGCTTTCTGACTTGTTCATCTTGCCTTATTGCATCCTTAATTCGTTATCTTAGCAACAGTATATCATACAAGTTATATTGGTCATCTTGCTTAATGCTATTTTTCATTATGTTCATTTTCAAAGTTAATTCCTTAGTGTAGATAATCTGTGACAAATCTTTAACAAACCGAACAGAACTAGAACCATAACGGTACAAGATAACAAACATAACTATACATATATTGACATTGATAAACATGTTGGGGGTAACCGGCTTTGCATGGTTGGTAAAACAAAGTAAGATACCAATAGGGTTGTTGGTATACACGTTGGTTTAACCGCATTGGCACGGTATCACTGAAAGATCATACTAGGGCGTTGATATATATGTTAGTGTAACCGCCTTGGCACGGTCAGTGAACATCAAGCAAGAACTCACTAGGGCGTAAGTAAGTACACAAAGTAAGATCTCATTGGAGTCGGTAATATACATATTACAGATCTCACTGGGGGCGTTGATATACATGTTGGGGTGACTGCCTTTGCACGGTCAGTAGAAAAAGTAAGTTCTCACTTGGGCGTTAATAAACATGTTGGGGTGACTGCCTTTGCACGGTCAGTAGAAAAAGTAAGTTCTCACTGGGGCGTTGATAAACATGTTGGTGTAACCGCCTTTGCACGATCAGTAGAAAAAAACTAAGATTTCAGGGAATTAAACCGTTTAAGAAAGCTCAGCTTACATTTCCCCAACATTTGTCATTTACAAATGATAATCCTGCTAAATTTGTATTTACCTCCTGCGCACAAACTTTTTCTTAACTCTTTTTTCTGGGCAAACTTGACGTAAAAAATCTGGTTGATCTGCTCCACATACGCATACGTCACTGGCGGATAGATGCTATCATCTGTAAGGTAATAATGGATCATTAAATGTTAAACGACGTATGGTCCAATCTTATAATTTTGCATTATATATATACAATACTTAGACTTTCCTACGTTTCTATATTTCAAAAATTTACATTGTACCAAACATGATGTCCCCCTTTCAACGCGAATAAGTACATTGTTAAAGAATATATTTGAATAGGTAAATATGATAAAATTTCTGCAGAACAAGAACTTTCAACATTTCTTTCAACAAAGCAATACATACAAGTATAAATGATGTCTCTCATTCAACGCATTTGAAACAAATAGTATTTGATTTATAAATATTTGGCAACAAAAACACAAAAATTGTTCGTCTTGCAATTTGCCAAAGTTCACATTCCAATCTATATATTATTCAATTTTCATGGCCCATCCTTTCTATTATAATTGTAACTAGTAATGCAAAATTTATAATGCACTAATAAAGGTAACTAACATGAACGCAACAGTGTCAACGGGTGAAATATACTTGTACTCTCAGACCAAGATTATAAGTTGATAACCCGATATGGGATGTACGGGGCAACGGAAATCATATGGAATATAGTTCTGCGCCCCGTACATTCCACGTCGGGTCACCTACTAACTCGTAATGTATATATCATTTCGACTGACTGTTAAGATTTATCAATACGACAACACCATCTGGGAAATGTTTCGTTTAATAATCGGAAACGGGATATAGACGCCATTTTGGAAAACTGTTTGACCATCGCGTTTCCAATCCTGGACCAATGCTGTTGCGTCATTTATGTTGGAGGCGTGATATATTTATTTATTAATCAACTGTTACGATTTCGTACCGGGACGATAATAATATTTATTCTTGACAACTGACGATAATATATGCCAAAACTCGCCCAATATTGACCAATGTCAGCCAATATGAGTTTCTGCCGTTTTAATTCGCTACTAAACTCGCAAAATACGGGATAAGAGGAATGGACCATTTTAATTGGATGTCGAAACTCGCCCCAATATGAAAATGCTGTAAATGAGTCTAAAAGGCTGCCATTTTTTTCTTTTTTACCGACTGGTTTTAAAAGTGAAGGGCCTTGTTTTAAACATACTTGGAACAACTTACAAATATAGTACTTCAATCACTCTGTACGCTTTAATATTACAGTTGTTTGTAACCTGTTTGGTTGAATTTTGTGATAAATATGATTTTGGAAAACCGACAAAGAGGACGACGAAGGAGAAAACAATCGCGAGAACAATTTTGAACTTTTGGTAACGGTTAACAAACACATATGTTTCCTTAGACTGTACAATGCAATCGGCTTTATCCATAAGTGTATGCAATGTCATTGTAGGGGATGCATGACAAAATCAGCAAAGACCAGTCTAGATAAGATCTGCGGTCTCGATAATAATAATACAACACTCGGGTTGAAATGACCGTGCACGCATTTATTTGTCAAATGTAAAACATATTATGTCGATCTGCCGATGTTAGATTCTGATTTACGGTAATAAAAGTCTGAATACCTAGCGGCCTACTGCCTAAACACAAATAGCTGCATCCGTCCTTAAGTTCAAATCGTCGTAACTGTATGAACCTATTATTGGGTTAACCCAGATAGAATTATGTACATACCAAGCATATCGTTTAAGGATATGATGGACTCTTTTTTAGTTATTCCTGTCCAGTGGTTCTGGTCTTCCTGGTCTGTAAAATTCGCATTTCTTATACTTTGTATCGATGCAGGGAATTTTCCTCCAACGATGCAGTTTTCAACAGCCTGAGCCCAATTCCCATAACTTTGAGTCTGTATTTTCGCCTTCGGTTTACGATCTGTACATAGAATAGTGCATGTATCATGGTAACAAACACGTCAATCTTGAGTAAGCATGGAAATGTTCGATTTGGTAATACGTACCTACCTGAAGACTTGTAAAGGTAGATGACGACAACACATTTACGTTCATCAATTAATGTATTCTTTAACAACAACAATCACATGGGCATACAATGTACATTTTTTCTACTCAAATTCTTCGTGCACACATCATTGGCTAGGCCCTTCCTTGTCTATAGAGATATTGATTTTGCGCAAAGAATGTTTTTCTAAATGTAATAAGTTTTAAATAATATCACGCCATATATAATTGCAATTTTAGATATCTATTACCTTTCAAATACTTTCTTTCAAACTAAAGAATGAATAAAGGCATTATCTCCTAATCGCCTTTTTGCCTCAGTCGTAGCCGTAGATCCACATCTGTTCACAAGAAACGTGACAATATATGTTTGTTGCAGGAGCGTAAAACCATACCATTTGAATATACAATGCTTAAAAAATTCCCAAATTCATCAAGCTAAGGGCCAAGTGCAATAAACGGCTTGTGGAGGCTCTTGAGACCTCGGATGAGTTAAAAAATGTCAAAAGATACAATTTCAAGTCCTACCTTGTTAAATCTGCCAGCTTGTTGCAATACTCATGGGTTGAAAAAATACGCAAGAAAATAGAATAGTTCATTATCTTTATTATGTAACACTTGTTGCTGAATGTCGTGTGGTAAGCAAGTACCAATGTAAAAGTTAATGTATTAAATTAGCATTTCAAAGCCTTTATATGCCTTTCATTTTGCAAACATACCCATCAGTCTGTTTACCTCAATAGCTTGTTTTAAGCCCCAAGTGATTCGATTCTACTTGGTAAACATTACATCATTAAAGTATAAAATTCGGCAACGTTGAGAATATCAGTGCGCATCTGATACTAGAACAGCGGCGGGAAAACATGGGATGCTTGACGATTAACTTTTATTTGTTGTTTATTAATTAGCCATGTGATAACTATATGCAAGTTACAAACGTGAGCACATTACGGATTTCTTTATGCGGAGTGTTGACAGACGAGTATTTGGTCAATTTGGTTAATATTCAGCGTGCATCGTGTACAATCGCACTACGAAAATATTGACGATCAATCATATCAAAAGATAAAATTGATCGGTGTTAAAAAAACGACTAGGAAGTATCAGTGACAACGAAGGAAATGGTAAAAACAAAAACGATAGCGCCACTAACGTTAAACGGCCATTGTCCTCGAAGCAATGATTGAAGAACAACTAAAAGGGACGGGATAAGTACTAAGTAAACGTCGACATAAGTTGTGTCAGCGATAAAAGAGTTAACCCAGGGATATTAACAACGGCAACGGTGAACTTAACAATGAAGCAGACGGGCAATATGCAATTTCAATAGTCTTAGCAAAGGCATTAAAATCATAAGCATCCTTTCATATTCAACATGTATTCTAGTCACAAATATGTTATTCCCTAACTTCATATCAAGGGCCTTTTTAAAGGCAAGCAACTCTAACACGAACTATCCGTTGCTCACAAAAAGTGTTTTTCTCACTTCATAACAACAGTGTTTGCTAACATTCGAAACAATCCTACTAAACAAAGAAGCTGTTTCGCTCAATACATCGTATACCGTTAAAATGTTCATCAAAAGGTAAAGGGTATACAACTCCACGACATTGGTGGATAGTTTACTGATTAAAACCCCAACATTTCTTGAGTGGGCGCTATAATATTGTCAGGCTACGAAACTTGTTTCATCTTGTTGCATATCAGGTGGCATAGAAAAAGAAATAATTACCAAAATAATTTTTGTTGCTGCATAAAAGCTTTGGGTAGGTATCTAAAGTGCATGACTCCCAATGGTAGTCATTTCCAGGTCTGTACTTAAAGGAGAACTGAAGGCAGTTGTTGTGAATGTCTTGTGAATTATTGCTAGGAGGAACTGAAATATAACAGTTGACGTATAAGCGACGTAAAGAGTACATCATGTGCAATCTTTTTTTTTTAAATTAAATATGAAGTTATATTTAAAAGATAACTTTATAAACCCTTTATCGTTTGTGCCTCTGGAAGGAAAAGAACCCGTCTATCAGCATGAATTAACGTTATCAGTAAACTCGCAATCTTTTCCGGCCTGATTTCCGATAAAGATTGTTTTTTCATGTAAGAATACATTTTTTAATCATGTATTCAATATCAATCGTTTGTAAGTTTTACCTTGAGATAAACATAATAAAACAATGTAACTGGTACCATTTTCTACAGTGTAAAATGAGAATATATTGGTGTCGACTGTGTCACCACATGGATATTGATCCGGTTCGTCACATTTTTCTTCGCAAGATTTTTTCTGCTTAGGGACTTTACTGGCACATTTACATCGCAAGCCCTGAAAAAGTGTTCATTCTTAAAGACCTACTTCCGTCGGCATAATGTCATGCAACTAGTGCCCTACCAGTCAGTTACAAAAATAAGACATAAGCGTCAAAAATGCCATTCTTTTTATAAAAAAAAACACTCGTTGAAAAAAAACACATTTTAATTTCATGTTTTGACACTATTTCATAAAAAGCAAATTATACATGCAATTTGGTATTTCAGCAACGGATTTAAACTTGAATGTTAAATATTTAATCTGTTTCAAAGTTGTTCTTTAAAGGTACATGTAAGATTATGTGTATTACTATTGCAACTGATGCTGAACTAAACAGTAAGTAATTATCAAGAATGATACTTTTTAAAACATTTCAGAAAGGTTTTATATGTATTATGTTAATCATATTCATAGAATATGAATTTTCACCTAAAAGGGTAAGACATGAAACAAAGTTATGTCGTCCTAATCCAAAACATATCATACCTAAAAAATAATTGCTGTACTCCTTGCAAGTGATTTAAAAGAAAAGCCGCATTGCAATGACATAGGCACAAGTGTGACATAGTGTTTTCAGGACAAAGACTAACAGTCAAAACGGGCACCCTTAAATCACCTTGATTTAATGAAATCCCTTGAAAAAAGCTAATACAATATCACTGTTTTCACATTCCATACAAAGTATTGTCAGGAAAATTAAATGTTAGCCACATGTGTAAATAATTTGTGTTATAATTCTTTTTTAGACAACATTTTTTTCTCAGCTATTCCGCTGACCAATTTTGTTTGTTACTTTATACAAAAGAAGAAATGACTTGGAAGGTTGTGAGTGTAAACATTCGTTTCGCATGGTTACTCATATGTTCTATTTTAGATATTTAACTGTTATTAGATTTCAATACTTTACATTTTTTGACAATGCGGTAGTCCTTGGATGACTATAAATATCAAAACGCAGAAATTATTATTAACTTATCATTATCCCATCAATGTTCTTAACCGTTTCCGTCACTTTTCCCATTTTCCTGTAAATTTCCCAGTTTGGATACTTGATAACTTGCAACGGAATTACTCACCACTTTTGATTTTTGTATACCGAACTTATGACATCCTGTTGTACGTCTGCATTCGCTCAGAGTTGAAACAAAATAATCGGTTCCATCGTTCAATTGGCCACATCCTTCAAAACAAAGACATTTGATTACGGAAGCAAGTTACTGACAAATCAAACCAACCACGGTGAATATACCATTTAGTATTACTCCTAAGTTAAGAGTTTTATTACCCAAAATATAGCGCACGAAGATGTAAGCTAGAAGGTGATATTTATCTGGTGGTTGAGTATTTTTAGTCAATTTATGAACTGATTTGATGTTTGTGATTTCTAACAATCAATAATTTACAATTACCTATATATTAACCATATGATATAAACCCTTAATATACTCAGGCGAGCTATGTCGAATAGCTGTGTTACCATACCTTTGAATTCATGTCTCTGTTGTCTGTTACTTGTATCAGAAATTACTGTAAGTTTTTAGTCCTGAGTTTAACAAGGCGAGAATGTGTTTGAATGACCTAACGTACATTTCACGAGATATCGCTGTTGTTTCGACTGGATACATTTGTTTGTTTGTGGAATTTGTATCTTATATGTGAAGCAACTGTATCGGTTTTTATTATTTGTTACATTTTATTCTTCAGTGTCATGCTAGTTGACGCTAGCTTTGATTTTGATTATCTTTTTAATTTTGAAAGTAATGGTAAATGTTGAGACTAAATTGAGTTTGCGTTTAAAACTCTCTTTAACCCTTGTGATCTCGTGTTTCAGTGACTGTTCAAAAGCGGTAACTCAAAAATTAAAAATTCATCAAATATATCAATAATAATGTATTGATTTTTCAACCGTATTAAAATAATTTTATTTGTTAAATAAAGATTAACTAATTAGTTCTGACTTGTTTTGATTATTTTAGTATATTCACAAAGAACATGCATTTACCCACCAACATAAGCATAACTAATCCATGTTTTGGCATATCCAATCCAAAATCCATTGTCTTGACCGTCTGCTTTTGTAAAAAAATCCAAACCATTTTCAACAATGCATGAGCCATTATCCTTGCAGGTTACACTTGGTACTGCCAAGGTGCATCTAGACTCGTTCCATTTCGTTTCATGTTGTGAAACAAAAACTCCCTGACCTGAAAATTCCCAAGATTAATCAAATGCTGGTCTATATATTATATAATTAGTGTCTTATTCATTTAAAACATTTTAAATAGCTTAATTAGTTTTTTGCAAGAGAGCACGTTGATATAATACCTTTGTATAGCACGATAGTAACAAATTGACGAAGAAAAAATGTTTATCGATAAGTTTTAACGATGTCTGTGCAAATCCGCTCGACAATTAACCAAACTTCAGTACATTCAACTAAACAATTGAACCTGTTTAATTAAAACAAAAAGGAGTTTGGTTTACTTTACTTACAGAGTAAATAATTGCCGTACTAACTGATTCTGTGGTTTCATACAAAATTAACTTAAACATATAACTAACGTGAAGAAAACAAGAATCAAACTTGTCATCCTAATCTAAGAAATTATCCTATATTGAATTGTTGTACTATGTTCCTTTACAATATTTTAAAACTTAATTTAATGAACAACCACCTTTCCTTCATATTAACGCGTTATGTTTGTGTCTGTAATTTAATTTCACTTTAGATTGTTAGTTGGTTATAAATAGAGATATGAAATGCATTCGATCCGTTTTTGACTCTTATAAATTAAGTTTCCTATAACATGTACAAGATCATAATCCTAAAACACGTTTATTAGGTCACGCATTATACTTTCCTTACTCTGCATTTTATTTGTATACAGTTCAAACTACAAGGACAAACCAAGTTGTTGAACAATCAAGAAACAAGCGTTCACCAGATTTAAATGACCAACAAATAAGTGTTTATTAAGGATGGTACTTCTTGCTAAGAACTTAAGTAGTTGCCGAGGAATTTGATGGCTGATAACGACGTTGGTTAGGGAAGTAAAGACATTTTCAGGTGGTTGTTCAAAACGGCAATGGATGTGATGGCAATAGAAATTCGATTGCTGCTATTGAATTCAATAGTGTCTTAATAATACATTTTTTGATACTGATAAATGTTGTTGCTACGGAAGAGGTGGTTGGTAGGAAAATCATTGGTATAGAAGGAAGTCATTAGTAGTTAAGGTAGGTAGTGGTTGCTAAGGTAGTAATTGGTTGCTAAGTTAGATAATGGCGGCTAAGGAAGTCATTGGTTGAAAAGGAAGTCATTGGTTGCTATGTAATAAAGAAGCTTTTGAGGTAGTCAGTGGTTGCTGAAAAAAATCACTGGTCGCTAAGGAAGTCATTAGCTTAAGATAGTCATAGGTTGCTTAGGAAGTTTGTGGTTGCTAAGAAAGTAAATGTTTGCAAAGAAAGTCAATGGTTGAAAGGGAAGTAATCAGTTGCTTAAGAACTCATGGGTTGCTTTGTATAAAGGTAGTTGCTTAGAAGTGAGTAGTTGCAAAGAAAGTCATTCGTTGCTAAGGAAGTCATTGATTACTAAGGAATAAAGTAAATACTAGAAAATACTTAAGCTACTGAAGTAGGCATTGGTTGCTATCAAAATCATTTGACGCTAAGGAAGTCACTGGTTGTTATGACTTTGGGTAATTGCTAATATTGTCGTCTCTAGCTTAGTCAGTGGTTGCTAAAAATGTCACAGATTGCTATGGATTTAGGTAGTTGCTCAGGAAACTAACGGTTACTAAGGAAGTCATTGGTTGCTAATAAGGTCGTAGGTTACAAACAAGTTGTAAGTGGATACTTAGTAAGGCATTTGATGCAAAGGAAGTAATATATTACTAAGGAAGTCATTAGTTTCTAGAAGGGTAAATTTCTGCTTAGGAAGAAAACTGTACAAGTATATATAAAACGGCGTCAGCTATGACCAAAGGCAAAGGGGCAGAAATTAAAAACACTTTTGTAATCGACCACAACCTGAAGCTGCAAACCAAACATCAATGAACTCGAAAGTGCGGTTTCCGAGAGAAATATATTTCAAAGACTTTACGTATATGTTTAAATAGAAAACCTTGAACCCCCGTGGCATGGCCAGCTTTGGTCTAAGGGACATAGTTTAAACAATCTTTGTAAAGGACCTCTACATATAGCTGCATACCAAATAGTAAGGGTCCGTGCCACCCGGTTTCAGAGAATAATATTTCAAAATAACTGTAAAAGTATATATATAAACCTAGATTGGGGCCATTCTTGACCCCCCAGTGAATCAGAACGATCTTGGCAATGATCATATCATGAGGCTAAATACAAAATATAAATTGGCTGGGCCTACCGGTTTCATTTGACCGTTCCAAGGCGGTACCTAACAATTCTTGATTAACATACCAATTATATATATATATATATATATATAGTATTTATGCACTGTGCTGTTTGTAGAGTTTTGTGCTGTTCTATATTTCTTGTTTGTGATATTTCTGTAGCTTTTTGCATATATATTCATAGGAGAAGAATTTCAAAGATTTTTCTTAAATAAATATATGGGAAACTTGTTTCACATGAGGCAGAGCCACTTTTGACCAAAGTGACATAATTTAAAAAAAGAGAGTTAAGGACAACTACATGATACTCTATATTACATATCAAGGGTCTAGGACTTACATTACATGTTCAGAGGAGAAAAAAATACTATATAGGAATGTAGAAAACTCGTGATCACCAGGATGGGGCAACTTTTGACGACATAGACATAATTGTATCAAACTTGGTAAAGTACCACTCCATGAGGCATACGAAGTATCATTTGTCTGGGCTATGCGGCTTTAGAAAATAATAATTCAAACTTTGTCTATATAAGTCTATATAAGACTATAGACAACCATGGACCCCTGAAGAAAGGCCATTTTAGATCCAAGGTCATGATTAGAACAATCTAGGTCAGGGACCACTTCAATGTTGACGGCGGACCACGGACGCCGTACATATGGCTTAAACAATCGACGACGTTCAGCACTTCGTTCTCTAAAAAACATATTTAGAGGCATCATTTCAGGGCCAAGATTAATGTCGACGGGGAATACTCGTTAATACTATGCTTTTTTTAACAGTACTAATATCATGGATAAAATGATAAACGCTTAAATGTATCTTTGTTCTACTAGTCAATGATGTTACTTTGTACAATAATATGTTTCGTATACTCAACGCACGAAACGTTGTGGGACAAAATGAAATACGAGAATGCGCCATAAAGAATGTTTCAAGGTCATTACACTAGCCAAACTATGCTATAAATCTCCTTGATCTACCTATCTCACCCTTTAATAGACTTTTGTCGAAAGTCTGTTACCGAATTTCAGGAATGTACAATAAATCTTGAAATGAATCAACCTAGAGCGTGTTTTCACAGTATTTACAATACTTTTAACTAAGTTTGAAGTCACTTTTGCATGAAACTTTAGAACACCACTTTTTAATTAATAACATAATTTTGAAAAAGAACTCATTTTTCATGAAAACGATACTTCTCGAGTAATTCCGTTCACATTTAGAAACACATTTAGCGACATAGTTATTTATAATATTACAAGACTAGAGTTACGCTCTCGATATGCGTAATTTGAATATCCCAGGTAGTGGTAGCAATAACTATTCTTTACATTTTAAACATTGCCTTGTGCTTTCATTTGAAACAATTTCCTGTTTCAGTGCTGTGCTTATGAATGCTTTCATATTCTAATACGCATAGCACATTTAAAGCCGTAACGGTAACCTTAATGTAAACGTAAAGCTATTGAGCTTACTACATTGGACATGATTTTTGGTTAACAGACACAATCAGAAAACAATGTTCATCCTAAATTCTATTGTTTATGTTTAAATATTTAAATTACATGAATAGATATATCTTTACAAATTGATATTTTAGATGAACGGTTGTTATATTAAAATATCACAGTACCTTTGCAAATCTCTCCAAACCAATACAAAATGGTCACAATTACACATTTCAATGGATTCATTTTGTGTTACATTTTATCACTTTAAAACTTCCTTAAGGAAAATCTGGTCACGCGATCTTTTATTATTAAAACTTCCGTGTTGTATGAAAATGTTAAACACTAGAGTAGTCATTTAATAAACATTGAAGTGCCTCGAGTTTCCTGCGTTTCTATCTATGATAGCACAGTGTTTTAGCGGCAATTTAAGGTCTTTCCACAATGAAAAAGTTGGTTTGAAGGACCAAAACATAACAATTATTTCTTGTTTCAAGTTTCGTATTGAAGTTGAATTATAGCAAGCATACTATAACACCCATTGCAACATGCATTTTTTTTTTCTAAAATGTCTTTAGACAAAATAGATATTTTTTTTCTTGTCGTAATATTAAAGAATATTCGATGCCTTGTGGCTTTGTAGTGATCAGGTTATAAAATAATATGCATTTTTGTAAGCAGGGAATTAAATTAATCCACTATTTTGCATTATTATAATTGATATCTTTCTTATTTGAAACTATATCATCAAGAAATCGCAAGAATACGTTCATTAAAGCGAATGTTTCAGGAGTTGAGCATTTGGTCAAATTAACGTTAAGAAAACTAATTGATGCTTAAATAGCTTTATCTGAAATTTTGCAGCAAAGCACACATGAGAAACAATATGATGTGGTATAGTTGTTCCGGTGATAAATAAAAAATTCTCAGTGAAATGAAAATGATATTTCAATTTTTGATGATTTCCGTGTTTCAAACAGTGAAATAACATTTTTTTATTATTCACTGTTTTGACCACGTTCTCACTTCCAAATTTAACGTTTGCGCGCACTGAGGTTTAAACACAATTCCTTTGGGTGTTTTAATATCTTTACTGCAATAAAATTTGTAATATTGCATAGTTCTTCCTGTTTGTAACACAAGTTTCGATGTAGTCACATGCATTTGACAAGCACATTGCATTAATATATGGCTAATACACAAGTTGATATCAGTCAAGTATGGTCTGTGTAGAATTGATAAACTTATGAAAGTGTGCTGAGTACAACTTGTATGCATTTAAAGCAGATGATATATGTTTATACAATCACTCAAATGCGTTAAGATATTTCTTATCTGTGATTACCAAACAAGCAATGCCCGACAAATGAACATTACCTTTTTCAAGAGATGTATATATATAATGTGCACTAAACGTCTTAAACTGTATGAATATCATCGCCCATTTAGACAGAATAGACATCTTCAATGCCCTAACATTAAACATATACAGATGAAATATCAGTTTGATGTTGCTTTTTTAGACTTTAAGCAAGTAATTAAACGTATCACTTTGAATTGGGTCATTTTAATAAGTTGATATATTAATACAATATAATACTTTCATGTTAAATGTCACACAGAAACCTTATTTTATTGGCTTCAGTGTTGTTTGCAGACTTATAAATATTTAACGAAAATCATGTATTTCATTTTTAGTATCATGTTTGTTCAAGTTAGACAGGAGATGTTTAAGTCACCTTGGTTACATGACAGACATTAAGAGATCATGTTGTCTGGCTCCTTCGAGGCGTATATCTCGATCAAGGAAAATAAACAGCACAACCAGATCGCAATATTCACTCCAGAGCTACGACCCTTGTATTATCAATGTACGACTTTATTCACAGTTTATACCAAGGGTTTAAATTATTGTTGAAGCTTTATCTTTTAAGAAGGTGAAGCCCAAAGCATGCATCATCTATAATTTGAGCATGTGTAGTCTGATAACTTTTATAGTATTGGTGTATGTGTACACAATAATAGCCAAGAATAACATTTCGTTTTTTTCCATATACCTAACTTCAATCTTGCATAAGTAAGGATATAAAAAGTAGTTATATCGAAGACGAGAGACGATGAACGAACTTATGTTTATGCATATGACAAGATAAATCTGCAGACGGATAACGTATATACAGTCGGAATCTACGGTTAACTAGAGGTGACTGGGCTGATGAAACCAGATTGTAGCGCCGTGGAAAAGACGGGCGCGTATTGGTCTGGACAGGATGTACACCACTACTCCAATTGGTCCTATCCAAGGTATTTTAGTTTGATATCAGAACGACATTATTCAACCTGTATTGAAACGGCACGTTCAATTTGCTTTTGGCATGATTGTGTTGCACGACAATGCGTCTTGTAATGTTGAACGGGGAATCCACACTATGATGTCAACAAACAACATTCGTGTTGTAGATTTCCTTGATTTTCTTTTATCCGATAGAACTTGTGTGGGACTTATTACAGAGGAAAGTTAGGTCTTTGCACAAACAAGAGCATGCTGAAGAACTCGTGCTATTCGTCAGATGTGGGACTTTTTCCAACACAATTACATGCACCGATATGTGGTATCAAAAAGGTCAAGGTGTCATGCAGTCATCGCTGCAAATGGTGGACATACAAGCTACTAAATTTAGTTCTTTTTTGTGTCTTTTAATTTTATGGGTAACCAACTTTAACTTTGTTATTTCAAACTATTCTAATGAAATGAAATTTTATAAAAATGATTGCAATAAAAGGCTTAAAATGTGTGTAATAAACTAGTTTGGGACTTGTTTTAATTCATTCTCAAATTTAAACCAAACACCTAGTGGACGTTTATCTTTTGTTCAGTGTATGTATTAAGTTTATTTCAAGCTGAACACATTGTTTTCTGTATTTTTTCGGAAAATAGCTTAGTGAGCTTAGGTAATTGTTATCATGTACCCATCTCTTAATAGAGAATACTGTGTATTTTAGTTTGTACAGTTTATTTTATCATTTACCTGTAATTGGTGACATGACGTGAGTATGTGGTGTGTATTCGTTGTTCTGTGTCTTTCAGGCCCTCGCCTTGTGCGTCTTAACATATTGTTTCTGAATTTACGACTATGTGGCTTACCTCTGTCGTTGCAATTGTATTATTACAGGTTTTCTTGTGGAACCACCAAAATTATTTAAATCACATTGTAAACCATGGTGTTTGATGTGTTTTCTGTGAGAGGCAAAATTTAGCACCCTTCGCTGGTGTTTTTTGGTGCGAAATGCACTGTTTATGAACTGCGGGCTTTTCATCTTCGATTTTTGTGTGAGACATAAGAATGGCTCATAATTTCCCAAGGGTTAACCTAGTTTGCTTCTATTTATCTGTAACCCGTTTCAATAAAAAATATAAGTTAATTTGCTCTATATTTCAGTGATTGAACTTTAAGTAATACAAATGAACACAAAAGTCAGGAACAGAATCATTGCTTTGCCATACGAGATGTTTATAATATATATTTATTGAAACACCTCCCTGTTGAAATAGACCAATAGATACACTTTTACAATCCACTGTATATGAAGCTGCAGCAGAGCAAGTATCATCCAAATAAACAATTAAGTGTGTCGGTGAATAGAATACTTAATGTTAAGCTTCATAAACCCAAGGTTTCACATTTAAAATTGTCATAATTTCCAGTTTTACAGAGACTGTGATCGGTAGTTTTTGGTTTATATAATCTTAGCCATGTTGAAGACCTTTTTTATACAAAGGTTGTAGTACATTTTTCTAATCACTCAGTTTTTATTTCATTCACGTAATTTATATTACTGAATTATTAATCACTCATGAATTTTAGACCGCATTTAATATGCCAGGATCCTTCACTCGAATTTATCTCTGGTAGTTCTTAATATAGCTTTTTGGCAATGTTCTGCAACGTTTCTATAAACGAGGTGGCTATACTAACAAATAATTATGAATACAGTACCTAAATATATAAACCAAAAACCTTTGACTAGGAGGCAGGCATCGTTATCTTTTAATCAACATCATTTCCCTGAACTGTTTAAAAAGACACCTATAGTAAATATTCCTAGATTGAATTTACATCTAGCTAATACTTGTCAAGTTAGTTTATAACACAGATTCAAATAATAAACTGTTCTCAAATAATTTAAGAGTGGTAGTCTCCCCATTAAAACTTCCAATAGTGCAAAAGTTACGATGGGGCTTGTTTCCTAAAATTTCTTCGTGCAATTCTTGGAAGTGTATCTGTTGTTCTTTTCTTCGAAATAGCTCTAATATTACCTCGTCCATAAATAAAAGGAAGTTTAATTGTTTTCTTAAGGAGAATGTCTCTTGAAATCATCTAATATTCTTTATGTTTTAACTTGAAATGTAGATACTTGTGGAATACAGTATGTAGGACAGACAGGGAGGCCATGAAAGCCCGATTACATAAACATGTTTATAAAATCAAAAAGTATAATAACTCCTTAAATTTTCTATATCAACATTTTTACAAGACCGGACATAGCTTAGATAAATTAACCATTGTATCGTTAATGGATATACTAAACATTATCTTCATCCCAATATTGAAAATGTTGATACTAGCAAAAGATATCGCAATAAACTTTCTTTTAGCAACAAGGGTATAGATCTTCTTAATCTAAATATTTTATTTAAGAATAAAAATGTGGAAAAATGTTTTCCACAATACTTAAAGAATAAAGAAATACCAATAATATGTTACAAATACAAAAAGCCTATTAGAAATTTCATATTTAATTATAATAAAGTAGTATCAGAAGATGACATTTCCGCAAATACACCTTCATGAGATTGTACTGACTCAATGTACCGCTACGACCCTGTTGGGCATATTGTTACAGGAGATATTTCTTTTATTAAAAATAATCCTCTTAGAATACTGCTTAATAAAGGTCCTAAATACCGGATTGCATCTGAAATTAATGTCCATACATGTAAATTAGAATTGACAGACACCTTATCCAAATATAGTAAAAGCTGGTGCAAAAGAGAAGGGGTTGAACCAAATGCCGTATTACCGTGGATGAATAAAATATTGTACCTAATAGATAAGAAAATAGAGTTTTTCAACAATAATCCGTTGGCAAAGTCTATTTCGATAACTCCAAAGTTGATAATGGATATCAAATCCCTACATAAAAAACTTGTATTTGTACCAGCTGATAAAGCAGCTAATAATGTAATCATAGTTTCACGTTTATATTATGTAAATACTATTATTGGAGAGATAAAATCTTCCAGAACTTACAATTCTAGCCAACTCGATGAAGAAAGTGTTATTAAAAATCATATTGATTATAATGCTAAATTTCAAGTTCTTTTGAATGATGATCATAATAGCATTCCTACAATACACTGGTTGCTTAAGATGCATAAAAATCCGTATAAATCACGATTTATTGTTAACTCTATTTCTTGCTCTACTAAACAAGTTTCAATTTTACTTACATCCTGCTTAACTGCTATAAAGTTTCATGTGAAAAAATACTGTAGTAAAGTTTATAAGAATTCTGGAATTAATCTCTTTTGGTCTATCAATAATTCTTTAGATTTAGTTAATGATTTTGAAAATATACGATATAAAGTCTCAGTACTTAATACTTATGACATTTCAACGATCTATACATCTATTCCACAGTCTTTAGTTACAAATAAATTGACTCCTCTTATCGAAAAAACTTTTGCTATGGAGAAAACTACTTACATGGTAGTTAATGTTAAAAAGGCTTTTTTTACTAATGATCGCTCAGATAAATATATCTATTGGTCATGCACAGATGTCATTGAAGTTGTAAATTTTGTACTCAATAATTATTTCTTAAATTTGGTAAATGTTTATATAAGCAAACTATTGGAATTCCAATGGGAGCAAATTATGCACCTTTACTTGCAAACCTCTTTTTATACTGCTATGAAAGTGAATATATATTAAAATTATTTAAGTCTGGAGATCTAGCATTTGTTGATAAATTCAATAGCACGTTTAGATATATTGATGATATTCTATGTTTAGATAATCCTGTGTTTACAGATAACATTCATTCGATATACCCTTCACAATTGCCACTTAATAAATCTAATACATCCGTTTTAAAAACATTCTATTTGGATTTGCAACTAGAAGTAAAGGAAGGTATATTGAGCATCAATCTTTATGATAAACGTGATGATTTTAATTTTAAAATAATTAATTACCCTTCTTTAGATGGTGATGTTCCTATTTCATCATCATGTGGTATTTTATTGCACAGTTAATACGATTTGCTAGAATATGTACAGATGTCAAAAATTTGAGCTCTCGCAGTAAACTTATGACGCAAAAACTTCTAAAACAGGGTTTCCGATATTTTAAATTAAGAAAAACTTTCTCAAAATTTGTAAATGGTCATTATAATCTCATATCAAAGTACAATAGTAGTCTTAAATCACTCATTGCTGAAAGTATTGCTCATCCCGATTTTTATGGTGATGTTTTAAAGAAAATTCGTAAAATTAAAATGTTTCCAGCAGGTAGTTGGGCAGACAGACTTAATGAATTACTTGGATTTTATTTAAACCGTTCATATAAAGGCAATATTTTGAAGAGCACTTGCCTTCTTGATTTTGAAGATGAATACCTGAAACAAAATATTGGGTTGAATATAGCATCCTTTCATAACTAAACTTTCAGTGCTTTGATTTTTATGAAGAATTTGCTAATTCATGTTATCTTTAAAACCGTTTTTGGCGGACACGTGTTGACTGACTCTGAGTGTGTTGGCTGTGTCTTAATTTTTTTCAAATATTTTACGTTTTCAAATCATTTGGAGGGAGAGAATAGCATACAAGTCGCTTTTATTTTTGATAATGTTTTTCTTTTTATTTGTTCCCAGTTTAAGTACAATGATGCTTTTTATTATGAAACTCTATGATCACATAGTTTTAAACCTTTTATTCTATAAGGCAGACTGTGTGTGATGTTTTTGGTTTCTAACGATGACTGCATCGTATCTTTGGAAAGTATTTGCATTAGGTGCTCTGAATTGTTTCCCTCCGTCTGCAGATAGAGTTGGGATCTCTATCATTGAAGTACTTGGGGTTTACCTTTTCGTTTTTTATTATTATTTGTTTTATTGATATGTTTCCTCAAGTTAATGCATACTTTGATAAGATTTACCTTTTGCATATTATCTTTATTAAGAATTGTTGGGATAAGAGTGAGGTTTGTGCACATAAACTGGTTTAAACCCGCAGTAAATTGTAAACCAAACTGATTTTTCAACGTTTGTAACGAAACAAAAGGTGACACAATATCAGAATCTTTAAAAGTTCTGTCACAGTCTTTTTTCTTAACACAACCACCATCAAACAACATCACGATTATAATTATATTTAACCCTCAAAAGTTGACCATAGCTCTGAGATAAATTCAAAACATTTCGGTGCAGAAATCAAAACAAAACGTAAAACTATAAAACAGCACAACAGTTCCTTTACTGAAAATCCAATGAACGTCATAATGATTAGGTAAGTGCCAATATAATGGGCTCATTGACTTTGTTTAACATTGAAAGACAATGATTTCCTTTTAAAATAATCAAAGTCTAATACCAAGTCATTAACCATGAAAGACGATGATTTCCTTTCAAAATAATCAAAGTCTAATATCAATTAATCGAATGAAATTAAATCATATCTATATGTTTACTTTGCGAAAACATAGAATAAGGCGATTCTTGTTTAGTAGATTGACAAGATTGATGTGTTGTCACAATGCTTGTTTGGTAATAATTCATTGACATTCGTTCTCGAAAATAAGAAAATAATGGTGGTTATCGGGTCTGTTGCTCGGCACTAATCTAAAAATGTCCATTCTGTCCACATTTGTCCGTTGCTATTCTATCTGGAAACTAAAAGTGAGCTCGTCCAGCTCGTCCAGCCCCACATTGCATCGGCTACAACCTGTTCACATCGGGTGCCCGTAGACTTCGCAATGGCAAGAGTACATTTGTAAGGATGAAAAACAATGGAAGGTTTAGAAGAGCTAAAAGTTCTTCCGCCTGACAAAGAATTATTTAAGTCTTCAAAATAAGACTAAAACAAAACAATATATTCGTTGACTGCTAACCCGCCCCCGGAGGAATCCAAGGCGAATATTATGGTACTTATGTGCTTAAATGGCAAACTTTAGTTGTCGAAGCACCCTCTGAGATGTCAAATCCATGCATTTTTATGTTTTCCTGCAAATCTGTATTGAAAAGAATTGTATTTTGTAAGACAGTTTCTTTAATTTAATTTTGTTCGATTTGAAGCTGGAACCAAACCATTTTAAAGTATTTTCACTCTGAAATCGACTACGCTCAAAATAATGATATCACACTTATACAGATGAATCCCACGGCAATTTTCCTGTATCATGTGCAGAAACATAATCACCTTCGCATTTATCTGATAATCCATTTACCAAATCTGCCTGTGAAACATGCATCGAATGAAGAATTATTATGCACTGTGGCTTGAATACTAAACGCGAAGATGCACACGGCATAGACCACTGATCAGCAAGTTTGAGTCTAAAATGTGTTCAGACCTTTTATGAACATTTCAGTTGATTTATTCAAATCAGAATAATGAAGAAAAGTTTAATTCACTTGTAATCGCAGAAAATCGCGTCTTTGCTAATCGTAAAAATGTTGCTCTCTGTGACCACTCGGTGAGATTAATTTATATCCGAAATCGAACTTTAACAAATATGATATTTACGTTTATTGATGATACTGTAAAAACAAAAGGAACCAGTTTTGCGTTCTATGTAGTGTGTGTACTGTATTGAACCCGATAAGAACAAATTGAAATTATCTACTACAAATGTATGTATGATAATATGCATGTCGAATCATGAAAAAAAAATAATATTGTACAATTTTATAAAAAACGCACACTATCATTGGAATTGATTAGAAATGCAGTTAAAACGAAGAAAAAACATCAACAAATGCTAATATTCTCTTTGCATTATGTGTGCCTCTTTGCCTTCATGTGTTTTGATAGTCGTGCTCGACCGCGTTTATTTCTTGGAGTGAGATATAGTTGTCAACACCCTTAGTCATGTTAAGTTTTTCGTAAGTATTTCCCTCTGCAGTGTTTCTGTGACCTTCATTATTTGCAGTGTTAACATATTCAACTCGTTGGTGTTTGTCCACAGCAGTAGACACCCCTGTGGATGGCTGTCCTGGAGTATTTGCTGTCGAGGCGTTATTAAAGCAAGCCCTGGCCATGTACCTGAAAAATATCATAAGTACACCGTTTTATTCGCGTGCAACGTAAACTTGAATGTTAATCTGTATATTTAGAATTGTATGTATAGCATCTGCAAAATAGTCCCTTTTCCTGCATTCCGATCAATTTATTTGTTTGTTTCAGTAAATGCACATTGGATTGAATGGAAGTCAGTTTATGTTTCTGTATGTTCTCTTACATGCTCTTGAATTTTATCATTTGACAGCTCAGTATGTTCTTTTTTATTTAATTCAATGGGATTTATTTAAATTTTGACTATGATTTTCTTCGATTGTAATGACAATGCTTTAAATGTATTTATTTTGCATTATTAGTTCCAGTAAATCAAATTCAAGCACTTGCCTGTTTTTTGTATGTAAACATTAATATGAAAATATTTGCAAACGTTTAGAATGGGTAGAAACAAATTGAATATTAAAAGGCATCTGCATTTCGATTATCATTGATTTAATTTGATAAGAAAACTATTGCTTAGATATGCCGAAGATGAGCTGTTTTCACCTTTTGAAAAATACCTAGATTGGTGAAATTAACCAAAACATGTAGAAAAAAACAAGAAAATAACAATCACTACAAATCTTTATCGGGGAGAAAACAGCCAATGATGTTGAGATGTATCTTTCACGTTGTTTCAGCAAAATCGTCAACATATAAATCATTTTATATTAAAATTAGTTTTAATTAAGTCACTGTTTTATATTTATTAGCGAATACATAAAAACGATTATCAAATACTGTAACAAATAAAAGCAGTGCAAAACTATAACGACATTATAATAAAAAATATCATTGATGACTTACCTTCTCTTAATCAAAACTACAAGTACTGCAGCAATAACTAATGTCACAGCAATTACCACACCGACCACTATTGCAGTTGATGAGCCTGTAATTAAAGAAAAACGGCGATTCATTTGCAAATATATTGAAATTCCGTTAGTCTGTCCGGTTAGCACAGTGGATAGCAAACTCGGTTTTCATGTTTGATTCCCGGCCAGGTGTGGTATTCAAAAATGGTCTCAATTGGGTCTAAGAAGGATGTAGTTAATCGGATTGATTGATATAAATAACGGACCTAAATAGTGAATGAGGTTAATACTTTGATTCGATTTACCTTTTGAGTTTTATCTTTATTTAGGATTGTTGGGATAAGAGTGAGGTTTGTGCACTTAAACTGGTTTAAACCCCAGGGCCCCGACTAACGGACTTACGTAAGCGTAACTCCAATATTTCCGTAAGTTTGTGCGTACTCACAAATTTTTAGCGTAACTGCGTTTTACTAAATAGTTCGTACGTACGTATGCCAGTAATTCTCAATTAGCAGGTGCAAATCAATGGGGCAAATAACTAAATTTCAAGTATGTTCTTATAATTTTATTATATCAAGAATTTATAACTTTGAACCTATGTCAACAAAAACACTAACAATAAACACACCAAGACAACATTGTGTTACATCAATTTAAAGATCGGAAACAAGTGACCATGATAATCAATATTTCATTATAGAATGTTCGTTACATGACACTCTCTTTTTTAAAATATGTTTAAATTTGATTTGTTACGGTTAAATACAAGCTAAAACATAGTCTTTAAGCAGATAATGCCTTGAGTGTATGTTTGACATAAAAAGTAATTGAAATAACGCATTATTTTCATAAATTGGAAGCCTCAAACTTGCAGCTAAAAACAACGCCGTTTCTGTTGTAAAATGTGAAAAGGATTTTAATTATCTAAATGTTGAAATTCCAAACTTGAACTCTATATATCTCACTATATTCGCGAGAAAAAAAATACAAATGTAATATAAATGAATGGTTGGCATGTAACGGTGAAACCAATGGTTCAAAGTTTGGTTTATAAAGCTTTTTAACATAAGGCAAAAAGTAACGAACATTTCGTAAAATGTGTTAATTGAACATTGCGGAAAACAATTAAACAACACTTATGCAACGGGAAAACAACATATTTAAATACATTTGGTTAGTTCACAAATCTTTAAAACCATGATTTTGAATTACTTCATTAGTTGATATACTTTGCAATTTCGAACATCCAACATAAATGCTTCTATCTTCTATAACAGTCCCTATTTCTGTATATATTGAAGACTATTCAAACATGAGAGGATATATTAAAACAGCCTACGGTCCCTACCAGAAAAACAACATTAAACTAACTTAGCTGATAACTTATTTAAATCAAATACGTCATATATGACATAATATGGTTCCAACTATACATTGATATGTCCGTTACCGTTTCCATGGTAATATGCAATATGTAATTCATGCAAACCAACACTATATACAGTGTTCCTTAGAGTATTGCTCAAACATTGTACTTGCCTGTAATTGTTATTAAAGGCAAACTGTTCAAGTAAACAATTATAAATGATTTCATAGCACATAGTCACATCGTCGTAACGAACATTTCCGTTCAGTAACACATGTTCAGTTTTACTTTTCACTTTGTTCATTAAAAAGTTGTTCAACATCCATTTTTTCAGTTTTTGTGAAAAAACTACGTTTAAAAAAAGGCATCCGTAAGTTTGTTCCACATAGCGTAAATATGGCCGACGGAAGAAATCTCCGACGTTGCCAGCCGCGTAGATAGAGTTGATTTGTTAAATATTTTGAATGATAATGAAGTAAAATTGAAGTACAGACTATCCAGGCAGCAAAATTGATTTGCACGACCTCATTGAGGACGACATAAAACCAAGAACAATGCGAAGTCATGCCATTCAAGCGATGACAAAGGTAAAAAATGTTTATATTTGACGAGGTAATAGTTGATAGAAAACTTCTCGTTTCTATTGCTCGTTTCAATAGACTACAGTATGTTCTTTCACGATAGCCTCCCTTTCTCAGATCTGACCTTCACCTTGGATGTGTCAACGCTTGAAACTGTTGTTTTACAAACTTTCACATAACTTGCTTTTCCAACTGATTTGAAAACAAAGGCATCGGAGGAGCACATCGTAGATATTAAATCATGGTTTAAACTAGTCCAAATAATTGTACGTTGACGGATTTTTTTTAGATTTTTGATATGGCAAATCCTTCACGTACAAATTGTTTAGTATCAAAAGTGGGTAGTTGTTCCGATCAGGATTCCGGGTTAAAGCATATAGCGTCTATAAAATATCATAAAAACAAGATATATTACCAGATAATGTTATTTTATATTAGTTCCGTATACAATTTTTTTTATCCAACTTATAATTATGAGTTTGGCGGCTTTTCTTCATTTCATTCTGTCAAACATAACGATATATACATGACCGAGTTGTTACGATTGTATAACGAGGTCTATCTCGAAGCTTTGTCGGAGGAGGCCGAGTTATTTCGATTGTATCGAGTTGTTCCCCTCCGCATAATTGTTATCTGTGTCAGTCAACTTTCGTTTTATTGGAAAGGTAAACAACTTGTTTTAATGCATTAAATGCTTGTTTTGTGCAAAATAACATTTCACGTACATGGTAAAATATGAATGTAACTCTTTATGATCAATTTCAACCATAAAATACTTCACTTAAAACAATTTCAATATTTTTAAAACACCCCCGTTTTTTGCACATTCCCGTTTAGACGTTAGGGATTGGAAGAATCCGGTACAACACGTCTATTATTTTAGACTAGGGTTAAACGTGTTTAGAAAGACTGTGGTAGTGTGGATTGTTTGTATCAAAGTAATGTGAAATTAAATTTTTTATCAGAATATTCTCTCTATCCGGATGGAAGGAAACGAGTGTCTGAGATTTAAAAAAGAAGTTGTTTGTAATAGTGTTTGTGCTTTATTTCTTTTGGGTGGTATTTAATCCCCAATATGTGATATTGCATGACATTCATTTATTTGCAACTTCTTATCAACAAACTGAAATGTGCTGTGTACTGGAAATATTGTAGTCTCGGCTCTTGCCGCAATGACACATAGGTAAGCATCATTTCAACGGTAATTGATACAAATGGAGTCACTCGGGTAGGGTTTTCGCTTATTATTGCGCTTTTCTTCCAAAAACTTTGTTGCTACACAACTGTTGTTGCCTTGATTACTTCCAACCTCTTCTGTAATCAACCTCATATTCTCCTTTCATTCCAAAATCAATAAGCATAAAACTTGTTGTTTTTTCAGTGTAAGATTGCAATATAAATCATCTTGTGACAACAAAAAGTAAATATTACTCTTGTAGCAAGCCACTCTTGAAACATTTCTTTTGGTGTTGACTCGGTGGAACTTATTGAATGTCTTTAACTGAAACAAACAATACTGTATGTCTTGTTCAAAATTTTGATTTATACATAAATTATTACCTTCATTTTATATATGTATGTTTCAAAAAGAAGTGCAATATTATATCAAATTCTTTGGTTCTTTGTTGTACCGGTAGATCCTCATAACACTGCAGTTCTTGTCGAAAGGGTAATTCTAAAGTGAGGGTGGACTTGTTCATGGCGTCTCCAGAAGCTCTGTATGTGTATGATACTATCTGTTTGGCAAGTAAGTAAAACTTCATGTTGATCATTTAATGATTTCAATTAATTTATTTGGTGTTGCATGAAAATGAAATTTTAAAGATGTATCAAACCTTTTTTTAACAGACATTTAAAATATATATAAATTAATTTAATATGTGATATGGGATCTTGAAAAATCCTATACTTTTCCCTACTAATTATGTTCTTTCTCATCAAGAACAGATAGGCTCTAAGCATGGGCAGTGTATGTTGTTCATAAATATTTCATAGAAAATAATAATTTAAGTTAATATAAATAGCCTGAATGGGTTTTACTTTGAAGTTGTGGATACTGTTTTGTGAGCAACAATGACAATGTTAATGTGCACATTCCAGTGTCTTCTTTCAGTAATGTATTCAACTTTATGACAGGCTTACTGAAGATTTTTTATACCTATAAAAGCAAAGCCAATTTAGAAAATTAGGAACATTCTTATTCATGAAATGAATTAAATAACTCTTTTCAATTAAGAATTGACATACAGTCTTTCAATGAATTACATTAAAACTTGTGGAATAGTCAAGAAGGCTATTTTTATGTTCAACAGGTTTTTTTTATAAACCATTGCTGTTCAATGTAACTTAATCATAATGGAAAGCTAGTTATCAAGTCTGTTGAATAATACAATTTTACTGCTCCCTTGAAATTTTGTACCAATAGTTTTAATTCTTATGTTATGTAGTGGAATTGTGTTATAAACATCCAGATAGTAAAATATCCTATAAAAATGTATTTCTCTGATAAATTCTTTAGTTCACATGGAAGCATATTATAGAAAGCCATAAGGCATTTCATCTGCTATATGTTATTTTCCAATGAACATTTTTTCTATATTTAAACAACATAATTTATTTTGAAACAGATGCCTTCATAAAACAGGAAGATTTCTGCAGATCACTCCAAAGAAGTTTGCTGCACAACATGATTGTGCATTGATGGAGGGGTGCAGTTTGATTGACAGATTCAAGTTGCACCAGGAAATGCACCACCATACTTGTGGCCAGTTGACCCCAATGCCGAGAGGGAAAGAGCAGCCCTCATTGCCAGATTTCAATATAAATACCCTGGATGTGTTAGTGAGTCATCCAAAACATTTATTGTTATGTTTGTCTTCACAAGTGTCAAAATGCTTACCATTCCATTTTTAATGAACTTTTGGTTATTAAATTTATAACATTGAACTGTTATTTTCTCTTTTATAAATATTTTGAACAATTTCAACTGTTTAATTTGTAATGAATAGACATTTGAGGTACTTTTTTTAACTTAAAAAATACTTTGATTTTGTAATCTGTTGAATGATGTTTCTCTTACGATATTTATGTAATGTGATTTTTGTTCTGATTTCTTGTCCACTTGTGAATTTATTAATTTGATATGTATATATACAGTAAAGTACTTATGGACATAATGTTTATGTTTGGTTTATAAACTGTCTTGTTTCCCAAGTCAACATCACTGAGTGTTAATGTGGAAAATTACAAAATTAGTTTAGGATTGAATCCAAGATCTCATAGTTTGTAGGCAGGTGATGTTCCTTTGTATATGGTAAACACCAAAAACTCAATACTGTCAAGGGTAGTGGTTGCACTTAGTTTCTTTTTGCATTGATGATGGCACCATTTTTGCAGTATGTATTGAAGTAAAAGCAATCAAGAGGAATAAAATGTCATCCTAGGGATTTTATTAACTATTCAATACAAAATAGAAAGTGTACATCTCAATATCTCGATAACATGAAGTGTTTGTGCTAATATTTGAATTCCATAGATGTATCATTATTATCATTTCAACAAAGTGAAAAAGACAAAGGTAAAACATATATCTGTGAAATAAGTGAAAACTTAATTTGTTTGAATTTAAAATTGACATTTTACATAAAGTTCAACTTGAAAAACAACAACACAATAGTAGCAATCATTATCAGAAAGGTACTGTTAATAGATTATTAATTTTCAAATTGTTGAAATTTAATTATTTTACTAACTTTTATGAAGAAAGACCAAAAAGCAACTGCTATAATCATATAAAGAACATTTTAATAGTAAATCTAAGCCTAAAATGATTTAATTTTTAATAGCCTGACTTTGGCAAAATAAAGCATTTTATGCCATATTTTCAAAGCTTATTTGAACTTTTGTAGTGTTTTATCATTGCTACAAGCATTTTGTTCACATTTCATACGAAATAAAAAAATCAATGTCTAACCCTATAAAACATGAACGAGTCCCTTTAAAAATGATTATGAATTAATTTGATGCTGTATCATTTTGATAATCACTGACATTACTTATGGAGAAGATGATTATAACAATAAACAAAACAGTACATGAAGGCTGACACTCATAAATATGTTAAAATAGTGTTGACAGTACAAATAACAATTTAAAAACACATTTACAAAACAAATAAATTAACATATTATCTCTCTAAACAATAATCAATTTACACATTAAGCTATTGGTAAAAAATACCATATCATAAAATGTATGATTATGAGCCCTTTTTTGGTGATTACAATGTTTGATAGATGTCACTTTAAATGAAAGTGCTTTTCCATATGTATTTTAATATTAGATTACTTGAATATGAATAGGTTGACTGGTAAATAAAGATTTATGAAATGCAATAGTGAATAAAATATGCAAAGCTTTAAGTGTCAGCAATATTTAAGTGGATTGTGAGTTTTTTAAGTAGATAAAATAATCAAAGACTTCCAGGCATATGATTCTACTATAAGACTTCAAAGGTTTATGTAAGAATGTTTGTTGATTTAAAACAGTTGCTGAGTCACATTTTATTGAAGTTATCATTTATGAAATAAGTTGTAATAAAGGAGAGTCTGTCTGTCAATTGTCAGTTTTTGTTGATGTAATATTTGCTCATAGAGCTAACTCTGGCATTTAAAAAGTCTTTTGAAGTTGCTTGTAGATGGAATCTTGGAAACTCTTGTCACTTTTGCTGCAGTTGGTGTTGTACTGAAATATAAAAATACACACATTTATATGTACTTTTTAAAAGTCTTACTTAGTCTTTAAAAAGAATTTCAAATGTAAAACTATTTAGACAGAAGGGTACTGTCTGACCTATAATTTTATGCATAAATATCTTAATAGCATGTAGAAAAATATGAGTACTTGCTCCAGTGACCCCTTTGGTGTGGCTTAAAGTTTCATTTTAATACATATTTTTCACAGTTTTGGGGTTTTGATAGTAACTGTTTAACCTTTTGTATCCATTGCATGACTCTTTTGGCATGAAGACACTGCCATAACACAGTCTGTCTCAAGTGTGTATGTTTACTTAGTCATATTTTGTGTTCTACCTTTTTGGAATCATAGCAGCCCCCTTTCATTGCAGGGGACACTATGTTGGAGGTAAATTGACATAACTCCCCTGCAAGCGATGCACATGTAGCTGTTTTGGCAGCATGGTGCTGCACCAAAGATGATTGACTTGTTTCTGCAGTAAAATATATACACATATAATTACATTAGTGTTATTTAAAATAAAAAAGGTACATATAAATTCAAATTTAATAACACCTATAATAAATAAAATATTGACAGATCCATCCATGATATTCATTTGAGGCAGGTAAGAAATCTTACTATTTTAAGCAGCCCCAGAAATTTTTTATGGCTTAATCACTAATCAGCTGAATCATCTGTAAAACAATTTTACCAAATTTACAAAAAAAGCATCTTGTAATGAAATTTTAAAGCCGCACTCTCACAGATTTACCACAGATTTACCATTTTGCAACTTTTTTTTATTTTTTGTCTTGGAAAGGGCATTATTTTTGCATAGATATATGTAAACCAATGCTATAAGATTGCTGACAAAAAAATCAGATCGTAGATTTTCATTTTTCCGACATCAATTTTGGAACTTAATTATAAAAATCTGCGATCTAATATTTTGTCAGCTGTCTTACATAACTGGTTTCTAAGGATTTTCGCAAAAATTGGCTCGTTTCAAGAAAAATAAATAAAAGAGTTGGGTCAAAATGCTCAATCTGTGAGAGCGCAGTTTTAAATATGTATTAACAAAACAATAATTTTAACGAGATTTAAAATATAATTGTACAATTCCTGAAATATTTAAAGATGAAAGATAAGTTGCAAATAAGTAATAATTTACCTTCTCGTCCTGCTCATTGAACTTTGGAGGAGTCACCCCGTAGATATATGCCAGAAGTGGCCCTTCTAAGTATCAGAACAGATACAGAGTCACACCACCTGTCAGCGCTGCCATCTGACTCCTCCTCTTCACGTCCATCTTGATGTTGGTTAATTTCTTATTAAACTCATCAGTTCTAATGCAGACACCCTGGGCATTCAGTCTGAAAGTCAAATATTTTTTTCTTTATATTTTATTACTGAAGCTTCTAAGAGGATATCAGGGTTGGGCGGGGGCTATGATCAAAAGATACTAACAATAAATTGTGAAAGGAAGAGTGTGTGTCCGAACGGCTGACACTACAAATACATGTGTAATTTACAAATTAACATATATGAATACCTTTGTGAAACAAATCGTTACACTATTTGAATAAAACATAAAACAACTATACGTATATCAAAAATCAGAATAAAACTGTAACATCCCAGCAAACATTTTATATCGGCCCGATGTCGGGCCGATATGGAACACTTCATCGGCCCGACATCGGCATTTACATCGGGCCGATGTCGGATGTGCAACACGGCTCGACAGCGGGCCGATGTCGTCATATTGTAAACAGCCGACATTGAGTCAGCATGATGCCGAGATCCTATTTTGTCCCTATTCTCATACAGCTGGATTGTCATGCTGAATGACTACAGAACATGATAGTTAAACACAAGATTTTGTCTTGGTTTGTCTTGAGAGAGAAACATATTAATGCGATGAAAACCTACCATAAACCTACAGGCATATTATATACTCACAAATTCCTACATGAGAAAATAAACTATTTGATCTTACAAATTTTTATTATCATCGCTTTAAATATTTATATAATAGGGTTATCACAGAATGTGGATAAAACCCCTGAACAGTTTTATCGAAATGTACAAGTTATGATACACAGACATGCCATATTAAACATAGACTGTCACTGTATAAATAAACAAACAAAATAAGACTTGAAATAATAGTTATTTCATTGAACAATACTTAAGGTTAAGCTCCTGCATAAGACATTAAGGGTTTTTAACATAAGATCGTTCTTTTCATCCTGGTGTTCCAAAGATGCACTCAGACATCTGCTCCTGCCTCATTTCCCTCTTTATTTCCCTTCCACCATCTCTGTCCGATGCTGTCCTCATTCAGGCGGCATATGTCTCTCATACCTCTCGCGTGAGAAACGACGGAATTTCACGACAGCCTGTGGAATAAGTGCTTGTACTATTAATACGGAGCTAGAGAGTTTTTTCAGGATATGGGTATTTACAAAATGCATTTACAAAGAATTGAATATTCTTCATTTTTAATTGGGTTTTTGTTAAATGTAAATTATTTTTTTCTGTTGTTCGTATAAAATTTGCCTTCATCCCTTCGCATATTTCTTGGCAATCATATACTTGAACTATGCTTGAAAACAAAGGTTAAGAACGGTATATACCTGTAGATATGGTGCAACTGTCGGGGGATCTTGTAGTTACTGTTGTGATGCTTGCAGAACAGTCCTGCCATTGCCACTGTCACATTTAAAGGCCTTGGTGATGTTGTCACTGACATTTATTCATCATCATTTGATTAAAACACTCTTCCTCTGAAAATGCATCACATTTTGTTACAGTAACAAATGCATTAATCGGTTATCCTGATCATTTCTCCCCTTTAGGTAAATTTAAAGGTTGGCATAGTCAACTTGCTTTTTCTTAAGTGTGAAATAGCCTAAATCACCTTCTTTTCCACTCTTAATTCATGAACAGAATGATGTATCATAAATTAATTTGCTTCACAAAAATAACATAAATGCAGACACAACATCCTGACAGACTGAAGTTACTAACAAAGTATGAAAAAGTTCAATATAAATGGTTACATAGCGACGTAAAAACATACCTTCCATATGATCGCCTTTATTCCTCATTTTTTAGAATCTCAATTTGCAGTTGTCCGCTCTCTGCAACTTCGATCTTTCCTCATTAGACGATACTGTAAAATAAAATGTGTGTCAATTATGATTCATAATTGATAACAAAAAGTGTTTTTTTAAATTTGTCTAAAATGGAAGCAGATAAATTAATCGTTCAAACCCAACCCAATCATCAATGTAATACTTTGCTTTTGTTTGCACATGATTTAGAATGCTACCCCAATGTTCATTTTAATCAAACTGATAAAACAACAAAGAGAACTAGTCACGAAAATATATTACACGAATTATTTTTCAACATATTTACTCGAAATAAAAGTATTTATCACTTTCGAGAATATAACTAAATATAAACACAATAGTACTATAATAATGCCTTACATTCACGCGCTCAACAACGATTCAAACAGTACTTACCATTGATAAAAAACAAAAATAACAGCATCCGGTATAAGTTTGCAAATCCGGTTTACTTGCAAACTTAGTTTTTTTATTATCTTAGATATCAACTTCAAAAGCGACACATAGAAAGTTTGCCCATTAAATTAGAAATATTTTAAGTAAAATTAAAAAAAAAGTTTTAAGAAATATGAAAATTTTGATTCCAAAATTGATTTCTCCCGTTGGCCACCAATTGGATTTTAGGTCCCCCGCGGGGTTTTGGCAAACTCCAATTGGAGAATTTTCCATATGAGCCGAAACGGGGGAAAAATCAGCAATTTGAAAAAAATTAAATATTACAATTTGGAACAGAAAATTACATTTCTATTTATGTTTTGAGTACTAGAGTTATTAACTTTATTAAAATCTTAAAAAAAAATCAAAAATTATGATTTTGTAAAAACGGTTCTCCAATTGGAGAAATTTCCAATTGGAGAATTCCACAGTCAATTTCTATTGATAAAATTCACCAATTGGAGAATACAAAAGTTGGAGAACACAGAAGTTGGAGAAATCACCAGTTGGAGATTTCCACAGTATTACAGCTGCTGGGTTAAAAAAAAGTTGAGATATATACATGTCATCATATAATTGCTAATTAATTTAATATTGATAGAATATTCAAGAAAATAACAATGCAAGATGTTAGTTGTTACCTGATTTCGCGCACAGGTGGTTAGCGTGTGGTAAATTGTTTTTATCTATTTTTATATATAATATACTGAAAGGTAAACAACTCAATGTATGGGAAAATGATACCAACATTAATCTGACCGCTGTTTTTCCCTTAATTATGCACCGATTTTAACAAACAAGGTACTGTTACAAAGCTAACACATTTATCTACACAAAAACAATAGGCAATACTCCATTTTTTTCAAACTACATACAAGTTTAAGCCTTCCAAACGTCCGAAATCGTAACTAGGAAAACATCTGATTGCATTTTGGTTCGTGGCTACAAAGGCTTAACATGCCATAGCCCGATGAATTGTAACGAAATTAGGGCGTATGTAGATGCAAAAGATGAAACACAAAAGGTGTCAACCGGTAATAACTCATGATATCAACATACTAACTTTATACGGACCTTTTATTTGCAACGAAGCGATCGACGACAGCTACACCGCCATGTCAGTTTTATGCGCATGCGCAAATTTTTGTAACGAGTAATTTCATTGGCTGTCAACTGTTAGCGTGTTGGGCCCGGCTTCGCTAATACATGTATGTATACAAATGGGAATCATACTACCGGAAATAGAAAACTGAAAGTGAAAGTAGACGATTTGTTTATTGAAGAAATTTATAAACGACCAGTTGTTGCAACGGTATTTGTACAAAATGTGCGTTGTTACATGGTATGTATAAACTCAAATGCATGTGCAATAATATGTGATAAGAACAGTCAACAACCTCCACAATCGTTACAGTAAAATTTAACACCAGATCGATTAAATTTTTGCCACTTAAAATGATTTTGAAGGCCTGCACATTTACGATGTAGCCATCCATCACATCCGTCGCAGCTAATCCATTCAGTTAGATGCGGGGCCTGATACTCTGTCAATTTACATATTTTACAAGATTCAGTACTTTCATTGACATGACTGTGTTCTATTTCATTCACACTCAACACAT
This sequence comes from Mya arenaria, assembly GCF_026914265.1. NCBI lineage: Eukaryota > Metazoa > Mollusca > Bivalvia > Myida > Myidae > Mya > Mya arenaria. The sequence continues at coordinate 50,274,451 of NC_069136.1, read as the reverse complement.
TTATGTCCTCTTCTGAACTGTCATTCAAGTCCTGTACTTTTCTTTTTGTGATACGGGATGATGCCCCGCCAACAGATCCACTGGAAGTTCCAGGCTTTGGCTCCTCATGCTGTAGTGTAGATGTTGGATGTTTAGATTTTGAGCCTTTTGAGGACACCCTGATCTGCTTTCGATGTGCCATTTTTTTCTCAACATTGAATGACTCCAGCATATCCTTCCTAAATTGATTTAGCATTACCATGAGAAAGAGTTTTATAATTTTTTTGTATATGGTTCCAATTATACTGTCATTTAATTTTCCACTTTGACAAGTTTCATCAAATTCTTCTTTTTGCAAAAAACTTTGTCTGACCACAGTACAAAATTGTTGATTAAGATCATTGTCACTAATAATGTTGTCTGTTAGAACCTGGTACAAATTGCTCCCATATTTATTCAAATGTTCATCAATTAAAAATTCTAAACACTTTTCAGTCAACCTTTGGAATACTGTTAACACCTGATCTGATATATTGGTAAGTGACCTATTTTGGACTTGCCTTCTACTAACATCTAGAAGTGACTCTGTGTTACTTGTGGTTTGTTGAATATAGTATTCTTCTACCTTTAGTGAATCAATAACATTGACTGCTAACACAGCTTCGTGGTATTGGACCTGGCTGCTTTCATCTGTCTTGTACATATAACTAGTTTTCTTTTCCATGTACTTGTGTCTTACCTTTGCAACACAGTAACCTCCAATATATCTAACCCTTGCATCTGAACTATTAGTTACTTTTCTATCAGTTATCTTCCGGGCACTAACTGGAAATAGCTCAGCTTTTTTCCCTAGTATATATTTTCTTATCTGAACTGAGATATTAAAGCATATATGTAAGTGTTCTTCAGTAAAGATCACATTTTCAAAGAAATTTAGACAATTCATTCGAAACTCAGAACTTGTGTGATACTCATGCACTTTAGAGTAGAATTCTGTTTGCTGTTTACTTTGCACAGGTTTTTAAGGATCAATCTTTAAATCTTCAACCATTTTTGAGAGCTTAGTGTATTCTTGCTTACAGAATTGGATGTATTTAGTCTGATTTATTATTTTCAGTATATTGTTAGTGTTTAGCTGTTTAGTTGTTTGAACATTTTTACATTGAAGTGAACTCAACATGTCTTCAACATTTAAATCATTTGGTATATCTGCTAAATCACTTGGAGTTGAATCAATCATACGGATCACATCATCAAACTCCAAGTCAAAATCCTCATCCTCCTGTACCTGCTCATCCAGTTCTGTCACTTCCTCAATAATTTCCTCCACTGTAAGGTTCTGTGCTGTCAGGGAACAGCTGTCTGTTAATCTGTGAAAATAAACTAGTTACTTTTAAAGTCTGCAGCAATTGTTAAAATGAAAACTTATTTAAACAGTTTATAGTGAACAATGGAGTCTGCAAATTTTTGCTCGATGATATGGATTTGCACTGGTGGCACATATAACTTAAATGTGAGGTAAAGGGTATCTCATATTTAATAAGTATAGAGGTTTTAACATTCAGATTTGAGTGCACAAACATGAATGAAATACTTTTAATTAGTATTTTATATAAATTGTAGAGATAAACTGTTGTATGTGTATTTTATTGGAGTTTTTATATATCAAAGACATGGCATAATATTAATGACATTTTTTTGGTGTCACAGACAAGACAATACTACATAAATTACATCTTACTCAATAGAAACATATTTAATGTTCATCAACCAGTGTAGATCAAGATCAGTCTGCACATTCCTCAAAATGATATTTTGTTTCTTTATTGTTGTCAATAAAAACATAACAAATATCAAGCATTCTGATTATAATCAAATACTGCATTTTTTATTACGAATCACATAATATTGTGTTTTCTATTTAAGGTTATTGACACGCATTGTGGAAGACACAAGTGGACGTGTGGAAGTCAATCATCTCTACGATGCATATCATTTTGAGATGCAGGAGTCCGGGTCAAGCCACACAGCATCCAAACGTGTATTTGTGGACCATATCATAAAGGTTTATCCAAATGTAGGAAAGGAAAGGAAACAAAAATCCCGTAATTCCATGACAACCACATATATTGGGTTACGGTTGAAGCCAGTAGATATGAATGAAGTAGAACTATTTGATTTTGTCAAAGTGAAAGGAATACTGGAAACAACAGTGTGTACATCTATCAAAAGTGAATCAACAAGTGTTACTTGTGATATTGACTCAAATACAAAAAGCAATGGCAACTGTATTAAAAAATGTATATTTTTCCAAAGTAATGGTGAATTTCAGCTTAGCATTAGTGGAACACAAATAGATCTAAATGCTGTAAACATTTCTAAAAACTACCAGTCCACTTCAGAATGTTTAAACACTGTTATTAAAGCAGTTCAATTAATTCCTCTGTGTGAAGGTGTGACTGTATCTAAAAATGTGTCTTTGACTAGATTTCATGTTCTGGAAAATATTACAGACAAATATGGTAACTGCAAAAGATCTGTAAGAACAAAACTTTGTAATAGGGTGATATCACTCAATGCTTTTAGCAGCACTTGTATTAAGTGTAAGAAGATGACAATGATAGGTCCAGAAAATGTGAGTGTTAATATGTCAGTGAATCAGGAAAATTGGAACAATAAAGAAAAGTAAGAATCATTAACATCAGCAACACATGACAATGACATGGAAATAAATGAAAATGTGAAAAAGCTTATACCAGGTGCAACAAAGGAAATGATCGAGCTAATTGTTAATCAAGCCAAAAATGCCGACAAAGACCCACGAGGAAGACGCTGGAGTGAAGGCATGATAAAGGTGTGTCTCCAGTGGTACTGCCGCAGCCCCCAGTCATATGAAAGTTTTCGGGAGAGTCAGTACCTGATCATGCCATCAAAATCCACTCTTATTCAATACAAGAACCATGTTAGGCAGCATGTTGGCTTCGACAAGGATATGCTAACATGGATGTTAGACGAAGCGAAACTGCGAAATCTTCTCCCAGAAGAATACTATGGGGACATCATCATAGATGAAATGTCAATTCAAAGTGACATTCAAATGTGCAAGAATGGTGATGTTATTGAATTATCTGGCTTCACTGATTTAGGAGAAGAGGGAAACTTCTCGAACACTATGCGGAAAGGAAAAAATGAAAAGGTACTAGGTACACATGCCATGCAATTTGTATTCCTTGGTATAAATGGCTTTCGCTTTCCATTTGCGCACTTTATTTCGGATGGTGTTCAAGCACATGAGATTTATTCACTGTTCTGGGAAGCTGTTGACATTTTAAATTTGTATGGTTTTACCACATCTTACATTTGCATGGACGGTGCTCAGAGTAACAGAACATTCATGCATATGAATACAAGCTATGAGAAAAAATTCAAAACATGTTCTTCTTGTACATTTGGAGAAGTGGTTTTCATAATGGACTGTAAGCATGTGATAAAAAAGATCAGAAATAATGTGTTAAAAAGTGGTCAGCATAAAACCTCTACCAGATTATTAACTCTTCCCAGCCAGCACACAATTCAGTGGCAGGTGTTCATAGACAGCTACAAATGGGACAAAACTAATGGCATAGCTCTTCACAGAAAACTAAGTGGTGACCATATTTTCCCTACAAACCAGCAAAAAATGCGGAATCATTTAGCAGAGAAAGTTTTGGACAATGATATGCTTCATCTTATGTCACAGTATCAACAAACTCTGGGAGCAAATGGTTCAGTTTTAGATGGAGTAATCGACTTACTGAAACATACTTCAAAACTTATTGACATTTTTAAAGACATGCGTCCTATTAAATCACAGGATGATCAAAGACTACATGAACTTCTTGAAATTGCAAATTGGTTTCATGAATGGCAAGAATGTTCTTTAGGTGCTACAGCATTGTCTGCAAAGGAACGTCAGAAACAATTAATGTCACATCAGTGTCATGAGGACATACAATCATGCATAATTGGATTTTGTGAATTAGCAAAATTACTTCTGAAAAAGCCTTCAAAGGTCTTCATTACCCCAGGACTACTCAACTCGGATGTAATAGAAAATACATTTAACCAACAGAGGGCAACATATCATGGCGCAAATAGTAACCCTAATGCAAACCAGTATCGGCAGGCTCTAAATAGTATAATATTAGGACAAAATACAGTCTCTCAAAAAAGTAATGCTGGCAAAAATAAATATGCTGCTTCTCCATACAACTGTTCAATCAGAAAGACAGATACAGCTCGAAAACGAAAAGTTGAATCTACAGAATATAAGAAAATAAAAGTCATACGAGTGTGATTATTGTAGGAATTGTGTGCCACAAACTAAGTTTTGAGATAACTTTTTCATAAATCATGCCCATCTTGGAAGATTGAGTGACTGAGAAGTGAACTTAAGTGCATATGTACTGAAGTGGATATTATATATACATAGATACATCAAATGTGTTATGCTGCATGGGTAGCAAATTTCATTACATAACATTAAATCATTATGAGAATAATACATATGGATTGATAAAGGTCTATGAGAAGGCCTATGAGAAGGCCTGCAGCACTAAGTGACTACCCATTGTGTGGATACAGCCCCAGCTTAAGCAGCAAGATAAATGGTAAGTACCAGTACTTATATATTTGGTACACAATATTTACCTAGTTTCTTGACCGCAGCAACAACTTCTGTCATCATGTAGCACCCCAGACTCCTCACTCAGGAAGTTAATGACATCTGGTGGTTGAGGGATGACACATTTCTTCATATTAAAGTTTATAACTTGTAAGTTCTGTGAACTTCTGACACGTCCAATAGCTACACCTAGTTGTCCTGGCTTGAAAATCTGGTGACAATCAATCGCCACACTGAAACAGATACATATCATGTTAGAAATGAACAATTGATTTTATATTTTTCTTATTGACAAATTATGGTATATATATGTACAGTCATAATTAGGGGTAAAAGTGTTCTTTGGGGCAACACATCCCTGCCTAGCCAAAACGTGCGCCCCTAGGTGTTTAAGACACTACTTCAGAACTTTCTGATCTTTTCACCAAACCAAACATTAACAAACCTTTCTAGAGTCAGTCCCTGCGACTTATGTATACTAATTGCAAAACTTAGTTTGACTGGGTACTGCACTCTGGTGGCAACATCACAGTTCTTCCTTGGACTGAATACTGAAAGTTAAAAGCATTTATTAGCCATTTTTCAAGAGCAAGTGAATATTGTGTACAAATATAATAATAAACTATGCGGTTCAAAGGCGCTAGGGACGTGTGTAACATAATTACTGATACTGTATTCGTACCCATATATCAGAGCAGCATTAACTTCGAAACTTTTAAGTAATTGAACCGGCTTAAAAATTGAAAATTAATTTATTTCAATAAGGTTCTTTGCGTTTCTGTTGGTAAGAAATTTTCAAGAGTTGTTGTGTAAATTAGCCATTTTCTGAAACAAAGCCATACATATTTATAATTATAGTCAATGACTGATGCTTTATTCTGGTAAATAATTTAAAATTTTGACTTTAAAAATGCTTACCGGAAAATTTCATCTTTTCAATAGGAACTTTAAGCTTGCATGAAGGAAAGTCTATAATTAGTCCATTTTCTGTGATGTCATGAACAGTTCCTTGTAGCCCATTAACAAGTTTACCTGTTAAGTTTCGAATTAGGATAATAGGTGCACCCTTTTTAAGCCACAATGTTTTTGGAGCTAGCGTTTGATTTAAATGTTTTCTATCACCATTATCTTCGGACACAAATTCATACATTGCACCGGGAAAATCTTCAATTTTTTTTCTGTTGTATGTGTCTACTTGGTCGTTTCTAGCAAAAAGCTTGATGGTATCTGTTCTTGCAGGGATACTTCTGTTTAAACTGGTTAGGAACTTTTCTGTTTCATTTGTTATTGTTCCAACTGATACCTCATGGATAGCTTTGATAAGTTGTGGGTCTGATTGTCGATTCATTTGTGTGAGCACAACTCTGTGAGTTAATAATCTGCTAAACAGTTCACTTTTAAAGCAAAATTCCCCAGATTCAGCATATAAGTAGTTTGGCACTGGTGGTAACTGTGTAAAATCACCACAGAGAATCAGCTGAATTCCTCCAAATAAAAGTTCAGGGTTTTTCATTTTACAGACTTCATTGAGAGAGTCAAATAATTTTCTACTTAACATTGAACACTCGTCAATTACAAGTACATCAGTTTCTAATATTCTTTTTCTCACATCTAAGTACTGGGCATTATGCTTCACAATATTGGCAATATCGTTCACCCCATACCTGCCGTCCCCAATACCTGACCACCTGTGTATTGTTGTTGCATTTGCATGCAAACAACATGCTATCCCCGTTGTTGCTGTTACCGACACATTTTTTCCCTTACTTTTTAGAGTTTCGACAATATGTTTAATGACGTGGGTTTTCCCAGTGCCTGCGGCCCCTAAAATTAAAAGATTATGTCCAATGCAGCTTATTTCGATGGCTTTTATTTGTTCTGCATTAAGATTCATTTTTGTTTACAGATTTGACATATCGCGGGAAATATTTGGTACCCCTCTACTCAACTGCACTATCAGCGAAGCCGGGCCCAACACGCTAACAGTTGACAGCCAATGAAATTACTCGTTACAAAAATTTGCGCATGCGCATAAAACTGACATGGCGCTGTAGCTGTCGTCGATCGCTTCGTTGCAAATAAAAGGTCCGTATAAAGTTAGTATGTTGATATCATGAGTTATTACCGGTGGACACTTATTGTGTTCCATCGTTTGCATCTACATACGCCCTAATTTCGTTACAATTCATCGGGCTATGGCATGTTAAGCCTTTGTAGCCACGAACCAAAATGCAATCAGATGTTTTCTAAGTTACGATTTCGGACGTTTGGAAGGCTTAAACTTGTATGTAGTTTGAAAAAATGGAGTATTGCCTATTGTTTTTGTGTAGATAAATGTGTTAGCTTTGTAACAGTACCTTGTTTGTTAAAATCGGTGCATAATTAAGGGAAAAACAGCGGTCAGATTAATGTTGGTATCATTTTCCCATACATTGAGTTGTTTACCTTTCAGTATATTATATATAAAAATAGATAAAAACAATTTACCACACGCTAACCACCTGTGATTTCGCGTATACCATGGGCATTTTCAACTTGTGTGCAATCTAAAGCAGTTTTATTATATACAACTGCGTCAGATGTGTAGTTTTATTATTCCTTTTCAGAAAACTGTTTTATCAAAATGCATATTTCACTAATAAATCTAAAAAATCAAACTGTTTGCTTAATTTTGCATTTTCCAAAGATACTTCCTGGTGGTACTTGGTTATAATATTGAACTTTTAATCGACTTTAAGGTTAGAGAACACTGAATGTATTCCTTAAGACCACTCGGTCAAGGATTACCCGTGAAAGCGCAAGCACTTGCTTCAAACAGGGTCATTTAATTATTTTTCAAAGCACCGATGAAGGGGTACAAATTTCATTGGTTAAATTTAACTAAAATAAACAAGCTCGATTTTGCTAAAGGTGATTAGCTGATAAAATCACTCTCGAGTCCGTTTCCTGGCTAGAAACTGTTACTGTGTCATTTTTGAGAGGCCATCCATGAGATAGTACCCCTGGTGGGGATCGAACCCACATAGTCGTGGGTAAGAAGCAGAAACCTACACCACTAAACCACTTTCATCCTTAAAGTACCGAGAGGCAGGCATCACGCGGCAAAGGGATCGAGCTAAATGTACCATGGAATGAACCCACGACTACGACTTCAATAGGCTACGCCTTAACCAATAGGCTACGGAGACGGTATTAATGCATGTACTCAATTGCAGATTCATGGGGGGGGGGGGGGGGGGGGTCAGTCCCTCCACCCCTTTGAATCGTCAGTTTATACATTCTCAGTCAATATCGGGGAAAATACAATATTAAGATAAAAATGCCCTATTTCGGACTATAAATTAAGAGGAGTACACCTTCCCCGGCCCAACATTTTAAGCCATTCAATTTCTGTTCTGAAGGAGGGGCGGATGTGGAAAGATTGAGCCAATGAGTTTCTGTAATCAGAATTGTTGTTTCATAATGTTATAGTTCCTATAAACAGTTTAAACGTTTTAAGACATCGAAATAAACAGACGCATGTTCAGTTTAAACATACTCTGTATACAACGTTCTCGTACTCCAGTGCGATGATGCTATGCATTATATTTATCATCCGACCTCTGATGAACAGGAATGACAACGTTTAAAAGCTATTATTTATACAATTATGATCATCTGACTGACTGAGTATCTGCCAAAACTTTTCTGTTTAAAGAGACTCTCTCATGTTTTGACACCAGACATATTTTTTTCTCGTAATGCATCTGAATACTTATATTTATTTTACTCCTTGGTATTGAATTTGCAGAAATAATAGTAACCAGGTTGATTTTCTTTTATACTTCAATTGCATTTTTAAAAAAGATGGGAGCAAGCCCATGCCGGTGCAGATAACACATACTCGAAGATTATGTCAATCAACTGATTGTGCAACAGCCTTTTGTTGAATCGTGTTTGTAATGCATTTCAAAATTTTGGACTTCAAAGACTATATATTTTAGCACATATCAACATTTAGCGTTCCAGCCATCAATAGCTTAGCTTTAACACTTAGTTTGATTCACAATACTTTATTTCGTAATAACAATCTATAAAATCTAAGTAAAAGATGCATTTTCAAAACCCTGTACGCTTCGCTTAAATTCACTCAAAAACTCAAGTTCGAAAGATTTAAAAAAGTATGTCATAAACATACCCCCTTTAGCGGCTGAGGAAGCCGGTCCAAACCATTCACACTAAAAAACTGAGTTTCTTAATATATAAATTTGCCAAATAAAATTCAACATGGGTAAACAATTATAAAAAATAACGTATTTTATGTATTGCAACATATTTATAAAAAGATAAAGTCAATTGAATCAAATGAATATTTTCAATGTACTTTCTTTCCCGCGGTAAGTGGACTTTTCATCTTACTCCAACAAGTGAGGAGTATGGTTGATTCTCTTCGTGAGTGAACTCAACTTTTTTAAACACTTGTATTTCAAATCTAGTCCATATAAACATCCCCTTTAGATTCTTTGACGATTGCATTTTCCATGGGAGATCACTGCGTAGGATAAACATACAAGTGTTGTTTAGCCACACTGTGGTTTCAATAATGTCAGGGGCGTAGCTACCCCTCTATTTATGTGGATTCATAAATGTGCTGGGGAGTTCGGGGGCATGCCCTCTCAGAAAATTTTGAAAACCATGGTGCAATCTAGTGTATTCTGTGCGTTTCGATGTGCATTATTTTGTACTGGAAAATAACCAGTTTTTGGATCATGTAGTCAAGTTCGCATACTGCTACTTCGGTTTTTTTTTTCAGAACCATGTTTTTTTCAGCAGCGTATTCACGTATAGGCGGCTACACGCCTGTATGTTGTGCATATGAATGTATAATTTGGTTTATATGATGCATCCTTAATGTAACACCTCCTTGCTGCTGCACCAATAGAAACTTCATTGGATATTAGCAGTAAAAGAACTAGCACTGACGTTCCCAATTTTCGTCTGGGTCATTTAAATAATAGAAAACAAATTACATGATAAACAAATTTGTTTTGACTTCTTTAATGAATTATATAAACACATTGTACAAACATATCATGGCACTTTTAAACAAAAAGTATGGCTGTCAAATTAAACAGTATGCTAGCTTTAAAGATTGAGGCAAACAATTAGAATTTTACAGCGGTCTTAAAAAGGTGTAATTAAAGCTGCAATCTCACTAATTGATCGTTTTGACTACCGGCACTCTTTTATTGTTGGTCTATGAATATGTGCATAGACCCAATTTTAAGTGATATAAGACTACTGAAATAAGATCAGATTGCATTTTGTCATATTTATGGCTAAAATGATGTTTTATGGGTATAGTAGCATTACGACCAATTTAATGTAAATGAACTTTTCGGCAGTCTTACCAAACATTTTTGATTGGTTCTATTGTGAATTATCTAATATAACTGAATTAGAGGAATGATAACCAAATCAGCTTTTGAGACAATTTTTTTAAAGTGTCTAAAATGACAATCTGTGAAAGTGCAGCTTTAAGTTTTGATCTAAAGCTTCATTTACACATTGTTATATTATAAATAACTGTTTAAAAGGTCTCATGTACAAAATAGGATAATAATTTTCAATACAAATATCTAAAATTGATTAAAATAATAAAGTACCATTAACATATTTCTTAATAGTGCTGTTTCTCAACTGACAATACCATTCAAAGCCATCATTTCAACTATGAAGTTAGTTTTAACTTTCAACTTTTTTATAGCACACATGCAACAAAATATACCAAAAATACAAGCCATGAACAATATGATTGTTCAACTTACATTGTCCTTGACCTTTTAAAATGACCATTTTCCTGTTCTGTCTATTTGTAAGTTGTGCCCTGAGGAATGATGTATGACTGTATGAATCACAAAAAGCAATAAAAACACTAAAAAAATCCCCCATTACCCCTGTAATTTCTAATACAGCAGTACAATCAAGCAATTTTCAAGATTGTGCTGCCAAATCAAAAACATGTTTGCCAAAACATTTAGAGCTGCATTCTCACAGATATACCGTTTTAACAACTTTTGGTTTGTCTTGGAATGAGCAAATTTTTGCGTAAATATCAGCAAACCAATGGTAAAAGACTGCTGACAAAACATCAAATCCCAGATTTCATATTTCCTTCGAAGATTAATGTTACTAACGGTTTAAGAAAAGTGCATAAAACATCAATGTTTTAACTTAAATAGAAAAGTCTGCGATTGAATTTTTTGTCAGTAGTCTTATATTACTGGTTTCCATGCATTTTTCGCAAAGATTGGATGGTACCAATCCAAAACAAACAAGAGGCCCAAAAGGGCCTATGCTCTACTGGCTGGGTTTGTGTGGTCAACATCACTGTTTTCGAAAAGAACCAACCCCTTATGGGTATCTGAATACTCAAAACTGAAGACTGTATCATATTCGCAAGCATTTATTACAAAATAGCATTTTTTTATACTATCAAGGCCCATCATCTAATAATTTCAAGGCCAATAATCCAGGAAACATGAGCAGATCAGGTTTTTGAAAGGAACTGAGCTCTAATGGATATACTGGACAAGTTTCATTAAGATACAATCAAAACTGAAGACTGTATCGTGTTACCGAGCAATTGTTTACTGACACACTATTTTTTTATTATCAAGGCCCATAATCTTGGCATTCATGGGCGGATCTGGCTGGTTTTCGAAAGGAACCGAGCTCTAATGGATTTGTAGATACTGTACAGGTTTCATCAAGTTACAATCAAAACTGAAGGCTGTATCGTGTTAACGAGGATTGTTTACAGACGCACATACTACGTACACATTACCATCGCATAAGCTCTTCTGGCCTTTGGCCAGTAGAGCTAAAAATGAAAAAAAATGGTCAAAACATCCAAAGTGTGAGAGTGCATCTTTAACATTTGAAAGTAACTCTGTTTGCCTCATGCCCCTAAACAAGGTTTAATTATATTATATGAGCAGTGGGCTTGTCCCTGTATTTTTGATTGTATGATTGCAGTAATGGATACTGGTCTCATTACCTTCTGACAATTTTTCATCAATTTTAAGGAAACAGAAAACACATATTAAGCTCATATAACGCTGTACAAATTTAATCTATTTCATTACGTTGAAAAATAGTTTCTAAAAATATTAATTGTGGAAACGTATCTTATTTAAATACATACAGGAAATGGCGACATCATTTACCCTTTAGTATGAAAAATGCAGTTTCCTGATATTTGAATAGCGGTTCTTTATTTAAGCATCTCAATTCATTCAACATAAACATAGTATGTATCAAGTTTCAAAGGAAACCAAATCATTGTAACAATTGTTTTCAAAGCAAATATTCACACTCTTGACAAACTTTTTTTCCTAGTTTCAACTTTGAGACTTTGATGAGCCTGCACCTTCCCTCCTCTTATGCAGTGGCTTCAAGCAATAAAGCTAAAAGCTCAAGTTGCGCACTGGTGAACAAGACTGCTGTGTTGATAGTAAGTTGACAAACTGCACATTTGATGCCATAAATCATGTCCATCAACCTCCAGAATGAAGAAATGATGCAGCACAGAATTGATTTCAATTGGACCTCTCTGTACTTTCATCCCCTAAGGCCTTGTTGTAGTCAAAGACTATGTCTTAGTGTGCAGTGCGTGATCTTGAGAAGCCTAAATCTGCTCGTCTGAGGAAGTAAGTCTGGCAGAGTGTGAAACTCCTGTCTACTCATATGGCTAGATGCCTGTGATCTATGTCTTCTTGTGTGTGCCCAACCATCACCTGAAGAAAATTTAGAGGAAGTTAGTGCTTGATTACAAGTTAATGTGACAAAACAAGGTCTTTTATTTATGCCACCAAGATCTAGTATTCCAAGTGTCATATCTTGTATGTTAACTCAAAGCAATTGAGCATAAACTGTTTGGTAATTTACTTTAAGTCACTGCTTCCACTTATACTATCAGTAATATTGAACATGAACCGACTGACCCAAATATTATTCTAAATATTTTTATGTGCAGAAACCTTAATCCTATTAACCCAAAAGTAATCCAATTGTATGTCTTCACAAAACATTTTACAACAATATTTGTCAATTTAACTCAAATATTGATTATTGTTTTTTTGTCATACAAACAAAGAGATGGCCCTATATATATTGCTCACCAGATTTGAGAAAGGATTCTAAATTAGTTATTGTTTTAACATTTACTGGACACTTTTGGTCTGACTTTATAATGGGCTTACAAAAACATAAAAAAATGTATTTGTTTAAAAATTACAAAGGGCCATAATTCTTACAAAATAAGAATAAAAAGGCTTTGCCTAAAATACAACCTCAGAACTATATTTACAAGTAAAACAAAAAAATCTACAACTTGAAATATGTTTGCTATAATTCTGGTTTTGAGAGAGAATGATCAGAAGAAAACATCTCACATTCACAATCATATTAAAAAATAATTTAGTTTTTTTTTTTAATAAATTCTATTTCAAAAACACTGCAAAAGACAAGACACTTACATTTCAATTTTTTGATTTAATACATTGATGATTATCAATTCTCATGAAGCGAGATGGGTCTTACACTCTAACCAGTGCAACTTGCATGTTCTTAGTTGCTCATGTATTACCTTTTTTAAATTTCTCCTCTTGATCTGAGCCACGCCAAAATGATGGGAGATGCTTTTGTTGTCGTTTCCATCAGAATGTATAGTACCTCTGTGTTTCTGTTTATCTCCTGAAACAGTAATAGTTTATTAATAACAATTACAATAATAATAATTAGTGACTTTTATTGGAATTATTTTCACCGCTTGTGCCTTGCACATTGGGGAACAAAATTGACTTTCGGAAAAATACAAATACAGGCCAACATCGATAATGTATTGGTAATATATATATATTTTATTTATAACAGTATGCAGTTTTTTTTTCCAAATACTACATAATTATATTATCAATGATATTTCATAATACAATATAATTTATATAAAAATTGAAATAACACGGCATAGTTGTTGACAGAACATGAACAAATAAATGTGTAAGACTACTACTTTATAGGGTGTAAATAACTCAGGGCTTTCACTTTAGGGACATTTGAACACTTTTGATGAAGATCCACTACCACACCCACTAATCCCCCCCTTCTGAAACCATATTTTTTATGGATCAACATATGGTAAAGGAATTTGACAGATGGTAACCTTAGGAACATTTCTGTGACATTATTTTGAAAACAGGCCAGCAGGATCTGAGGAGAAGATTTTTCCATTTAGACATATAGCGAAAAGTAGCTCCGCACCCTACAGCAAGTTTTTTTATGAATCAATATCCGGTGAAGAAAATTCATAGAGGGTATTGAAACATTTTTTGCTTCCTATGAAGATAACTTAACTAGCTCTTCATCATATTAAATAAAAATTAGCACAGTCTATGCCGCACACACAGAGCCCCGCATTTGATCTTTTATCAAAGTTTGATTGAGAGTTTAGTTTCTTGGCACACTATGACAAGTCTTTACAGGTCTATTAAATCTGCACTCTCACAGATTAATCGTTTTGAAAAAGTTTATTTTTATATCTTGGAATGAGCCAATTTATGCAAAAATGAATGGAAACCAGTGATTTAAGAGTGCTGACAAAAAATCAGATCACCGATTTTAATTTAAAAAATGGATACTTGTGCATTTTTCTTAAACTGTTAGTAATGCTTTATGCCATTAAAATTAGTTTATTTAGATCTTATGTCAGCAGTCTTATATCACTTCTTTGCAGATATTTAGGCAAAAATTGGCTCATTCAAAGACAAAAAATAAAAGATTTGTCAAAATGGTAAATCTGTGAGAGTGCAGCTTTAAAGTGTTTGAGAAAAGTAATCACCTTATAAACACCGGTAAGACAACAAATACAGGGCTCTTTGCAGCTGTATAGTCTGTCCTTTAGTTAATTCAAAATGGTGAAGAAAAATAAAAGTTGTCTTCTGTTTTAACTTTTAAGTCATTCAAAGGAATATTGCCTACTGTTGCAGAATTGGTGACTGCACATATTAATGTGGTATACATGCACACACTGATATATAACAGTGTTTGCCAATTTTGGGCTTTCACTTCTTGAACATGTTTTGAGTTTTAGTGATCTGAATAGGCTAATGTTTTTTATGACAATGATGCAGGTGATCTAAAACATATTTGTTTCATCAAAAGATCCAGGAATGAACAAATATTTTTTGTGTGAAAAAAACAACAGTTCAATTCATTTTTTTATGTAATTTAGTTAAAAACAAAATTTATTTAAGTTAACTATATATATCTCTATATAATTCTATTATTTATTCCACAAAATATATTCCAACAGCAAATTTTAATGATATGCTTTTTTCAACCATTCCAATTTATTTTGTCAATATTAAAATACTGTGTATAATTAAGATCTTAGTTGGTCATTTTCCTACTGATATTTATTAAATATAGTCAACTAAAGGGTGGTTATTGCCTGCTAATACTTTAAATGATCTTTAAAAGACAGTTACCATGACAATACTTGGTGCTTTTAGATGAAGGCAAAGATAACAGTCAGAGAGTTGCTACTGAAAAATTTCTAATCAAAATTTGATCAGGGTCAGTAGCCTTCAATGATATATTATGTCATGGACCTATAAACTAGGTCTGTGATTTATATGTGCTTTTCCTATGTATTGAATGAGTTCGTTCTTTGAAAAAGGCCTTTTCATTGTTTTTATGATCCTTGTGGGAAACAGTGACACCATTCTGTGTATATCATAAACTTGTCAGACACTTTTAAATGTCCCCACAGTAGGACTGCAGGAAAAACCTTGACACTACCTAGTACAGAAAAGATGTTACACTAAATATTAAAAGTTGTAAGTTTCTGGTTCTCAAGCTCTTCAAATTTGTTTAAATTATTACATATAGCTCGATATTTTTAGAATCATTCAATTTTTAAATTATTATCAAAGTGAAAGGTTTGATAAAGATTTAAATTAATACTTTCAATCAATAGCCTTTTTGATACTATAAAATCTTTTACTTTAATTATTTTTCCTCCAGAAACCATTCTCTTATATTATAACAAATTGTTCAATAAGGGTATGATTAAGTAAAATCTCCTATAATAAAGAGTACCATATATTATATTCATAAAAGAAACACAACTTTCACTGTACTACAATTAAAAAGACAAAGCATTTGCAAAGCAAAGCAGAACATTAGGTCTCTGACTAACTGATACATTCACTTAAAATCATATGACTGAAAATTTTCTTTCTAAAATTTCTTTTTCTCAAGTTCTTCAACTTTCTTTAAAAATTCTAAAATGGAAAATATGACATATATATCTCTACTTCAAGAATAAAAAAAATAAATTAAAAAAAATCTTTTTCAGGTAAAGAGTATGATTTAGATTTGAATTTTAACAACTTTTTTATGTAAAATCTATTATTTTTCATTGCCTTCATTCTTAAAGCAAACCCCTTAAATTTCCATTTACAAAATCTCCAATTATAAAGAATTCCATATTCATTACAGAAACACTGTCTGTTTCTATTAACTAGTCTAATAAATAAGCAAAGCAATTATTTAAACATAAAATGATATGATGATGTAATAAAAAATGCTAACAGCAATACAAGATTTTATTTACATTTAGAAATGGGATCAAAGATGAGACTTGACATTCTAATTGAACGAGAATGCTTAGAAAATATACAGAAATATGGATGGTAGTTTTGTTTCTTAATGACACAAATTCAAAATAATGTTCCTTTCTTGATTGGGTGGGACTAATTTAGCTCCACGTAAAAATTGTTTTGTCATCAAATTAGGTATAACAAACGATCTGATTGGATCAAAATCCTGACCAATATAATAAACTCTGAATGGAGGCATCCAATCAAAATCTAGTAATATTTCCATTTGTTTCCAATTGATTGCACCATCAGTGATTTACACAATCAGTGATTTATGGCCTTTTAACTTGTAATGGTCTAGTGGCAAGTGCATATATGACTTATGTTAAATCATGTTTTAAGAGCTAATTAGAATTTTAAAGTCTAAGCTATGTGACAGAAAATTAATACCAAAATCTTTTTTTTGAATTGTAGTAACTGATTCTTTTGCATTTGATGAGGTCAGATATTTTAAGATATATAATATTCAGTGGATATGTGTTGATCAAGCATTTAATAACATGCCACAAAGCAGAATATTTATTAGGTCATTTTTTTTTTTTACTTCAGACCCTGGGGCAAGTTTGGAGAGTTGAACAGAATGCTTAAAGAACTAAAGTGTTGGGAATCAGTTCCTGTTTGCAGTGTGTGTATACCACGTGATAAATTGCATCATAAATGCTACGTCAGAAGGCAATATTTTGATTTGAAAAAAGACTTTAAACAAAGATAACTTTACTATTTCTTCACCATTTTAAATGAAACAAAGCGCAGTCTACGCCACCTATGGAGCCTTGCTTTCGGCCATTTACCAGAGTTTGATTGCGAGTTTAATTTCTTTAAACACTTCGACAAACCTTTTCACAATACAGCCATCTGACAGAGCACTGTCAAAACATGATTTTGAAAACGGGTTTGTCAAAGTGTTTGATGAAACTAATGACTTTATCAAATGTCGGTAATAAAACAAATGCGGGGCTTTTTAAGCGGCATAGACTGCCCTTTGTTTCATTTAAAATGGTGGCAGTGTTCTGCCAAGGATTGAAAAAGATGGGGCCGAATGGCCCAGCAGTCATGAAAATTAGGGGCCATTTTCAAAAGTGAAGGGCCATGACTTTTGCCAGGGGAAAAATGAAAACTTGTAAATGAAAGTGTTTTATTTACCAATTATATACATGGTGTTACATCCACATGACATCAGTATTCTCAAATATTGGACAGAACCACAAATGAGACACAATGTTATATGTGAATAATCAGTTTCACATGTCAATGTGTTGTTATGCTTTATAACCCTCCGCACCCAGGAACATGTTCCTCTGTTTTGCATTCCTCCAATGCACCAAGGCCTCATTGAAATTGAATTTGTTAAAATATCTCCCCCTCTAATTTTATGACAAGCAGGTCATCCACAACCTCTGGTGATAGCCTATTCCTCTGTGAGGTTTTTACTAAGTTTTGGGCACTTAAACCCCTTTCACAGTCTGCTGTGTGTACTGGTGCAGACAAAGATAGTTCAGCAAGGGTCAGTAGGTTTGGGAATGTATCTTTATCATGTTTCTTCAGAAGAAACCATAATAATTTACAATTTAGTAAAACAAATACACTACCCCTCGCGATTGGATAGTTACACGTATCGGACCAATGAAAATTGTTGTTTTATCGAATGAACGCTGTGCTGTAAAACTTCTAAAAAAGATATCGATTAAGTCAAAACGGCTTTTCGAAAATTCTATTAAGTCAAAACAGCTTTTCCAAGAACGGGCGCGCCGATTGGCCCATCTACAGGTATTTCTTTGCGCCATCCCGTATTTTTTTCTGCGCCAATGGCGCAAGGGCGCGTCCTTGGCAGAACACTGTGGTGGTGTAAAAGAAAAGGTATCTTTAATTTAAGTGTTCATTTTAAGCAAAATGTTGCCTTCCGATGTAGCATATATGACGTAATTTATCACGTGGTATACACACACTGGTTTGACTATTGGTAATCGGTTCCACTCACGTTGCTGTTTATTAATAGAAGAAATGTTTTTTGACAATACCTGGTACCGTACTTGTAATTTTATTCTTGTACAAAAACTCATCATCCTTTACTCTACTTATGTTAGGTAAAGGATTGAAAATATCTAGTTAGTGTATTTTATGGAATTATTTTTACCACCTGTACAATACAATTTGGGAAAAAAAGTTGACATTTGGAAAAATACAAAATCAGTCTTAAATATCTAATTTAGATTTTAATGGCAAAATATATCATCGAAATTAGATTTCGGGATGAACAAGCCTGAATTATTACTCTATTGCTTGGCATATTTTTTTTAACAAGCCCTGATATACAGTCTGTACGAAAGTCATTATCACATTGCAGGACACGAGGTCCTGCAATACAGTCTACATTGCAGGACCGGACCAGTTTTTGCAGGACCAAAATTTTTATGTATATCTTAGTGAAAATCAGAGCTTCCAACAGGGTCTAAAATCCAAGTCAATGACTCTTGAGATCTGATTTTCAAGAGTCAATATCAGATCTTCAAGTGTCATTGTTCTTCACTGTTTTTACAAATATTTGGTCTTTCTTCATAAATTATAGTTCTCATCTGTCAGAAGATGGCATTGCAAGGTACATGATTATCCATACGTCCAAAACTGAAATAAAAAACAACAAACAAATCCAGTGTTTTATTAGGATCAGCTGTATTAATCCACTTTTCATTCTAGAAAAATCTCAAGTAAGAGAAAAAAATAATATTATCAATATTACTTACAATAGTATATCCGTGCTCCAGTCAGTATTTGAAAAGGGTAGGGTGCTAGGCTATTAAAGGGCACTTTTGATGCGCATTGAATGAGCCCTAATGGGGTATAACTGCAAGGGTCATTGCTCAATTCTTAATGTGCATGTGTAGTAACTACTTTCAATACTACAGTAATCATAAGTTTGCTATGAACACTTAAGCTGTTATTTTTACTTTAATTAGTGTCAAAATTAGGTATATTTTGTATACTTTAATTTCTGAAATTTTGCTCTGTCAAACAAAAGGGCACAGAAGGGTGGAAAAGTACAGCAGGGTGCCATTTTAATAAATGGCATAACAATAAAACAATAATAAATCTATAATATTACAGAACTTTATTGTACACTGAAAACGTTTTACGCGTTCTTCTTTCACTTTAATTAAGATTGACAGAAGGTAAGCGTGCACCTGTTTCCCGTGCTTTTTAGACCATTTGCAGGGTTGTCAATAAGTTTTTGTTGAAGCGACTGAAACAGAAAAGTAGGTGGCCAGCTAGGGGATCCGTGGGCATCCCCCCCCCCCCACCCGGAAAATTTTGAAATTCAGCGCTTCATTTCCTGCATTCTGGGGCATTTTGGGAGTATTTAATTAATTAACCCTTCACTTCATAGATACGCAATTTTACTTATCTATCCATAGCTTCATACATACCGAGATCCACGATCGATAGCTTCATAGATACTTAATTTTAAGTACTTGTAATGTAGGGTCATTTATTTTCATATCTGTTGCTTGTTTATTTGCTATAAATTTATTTCCATGAAGTATTAACGTCGATAAATACAATGCACTAAAAAAACAACACTATTTTACTATTTTAAGAATTTTGGAAAATCGCGAAATAAGGTCCTTGGTATCAAAGATGTAAAAAAAACGTTGACTGCGCAGGTTTGTGGGCATTCCTGTCTCGTTTTCCTCGTGGAAACAATTCTGCAAGTTATAATTAACTACCAATAATACAACTATATTTAATTGATCACGAGCCTGACGTCACAGGTCATGGTTCAGAATCGTGTAAATGTTGAATAAACAAATATGCCGAATCGTAAGATAATGATTCCGATTATCGGAAAATTTAAAACCAGTCAAGGCGCTGCTCTAAATTTCGAAAAGAGATGTTATAAGCGAAAAGGGCCGTTTGTAGCGGTAAGGAACATTTATTACCAAAGAAACTCGCCAGCATTTTTTTTTCTTCCGGAAAGGTATCCGTTAATTTGCATAATGGGCGGAGTTAACACGTCATTGAGTTTGAGTGCTGCTAATTGACATGGAAACCGTTCAGATTCCAGATCGATAATCAGTTGTCACTTCGGGTGTTAATTGCTCTTGACTTTAATTGATTTAAAAGGCATTTAGATCATGCCTTGCGGCTCCTATTAAATGATTAATAATACACATTTATGATGCATCATTTTCGGGTCATTTACGATTTCTGTGCGTCAAAACCCGGGGAGCTCGGGTCGATAAACGCCCTGATTAAGTTGGTTTGATCAAGTAAACATAGGTTAGTTAATAAAATTCACATGATACACGATTAACACAGTATTTATTTAATCATTTTGCCCCACAAATTATTGCCGGACAAGCGGGCCTGCAAAATAGCTGCGATTGTCGGACCTCGTCATTTATTACCGGCGGGAGCCGAGGTCCGACGAACTTTCGTACAGACTGGATATATTAAATTCAGAATTAGAACAAGCCCGGATGACATAATTTTCACCAGTGCAGGGTTGTGGGCTTGTGCTAATTCGATATACTACATGTTTTAAAGATTTTTATGCATATAATATTTTGTTGATTTATAGTAAGTGTTGTCAAGATTTTTTATTCATTAATGTTATGAAATCTCCACTTATCAAATTTGGAAAACATAAAATATGATGAAAAATGGACAAGTTTTCACTAGGGAAGAAGGCAGTAAGGCAGTAAATTTCACCAAAAAAACACACTATTAATGTTGTTGTTGCTTTAGCCATATTGTTAATGATTACAACTGAACAAAATTGAAAAAAGAAAAACTGATTTCAGGAACATACCAGTTATTTTTTCATTATAATTGATCATCAGAACACCACTAATTAGTATAGTCTATCTATATCATTATTAAAAAAAAACATGGAAATTATATTGATATAGTATATGAAACATATTACTTGAAACTTAATGAAATCTCAAAACACTGAAGTATAAGCAATAGTGTTGTGCCGATGATCAGTTATAATCGACAATTGATCGGAAAGGCGACAATCGATAGTGAAATTTGAACAATCGATTATAGAAACAAGAGACGTAACCACTACCGACTACCAGTTAAAAGATTGTCTTGAAAATATATTTTGTTTCTGGTCAATACATGTTAATGTTGAAATGTTCATGTGGTACTATGTTGTGTTGTCTAATCATATTATCATGTCAGTAGCTCACTACAGTACCTTATTACAAATTTTCTTTGTAATTTAACTTCAAAAGGATTGGTTCTCAACATCACACTTGTGGTTTTAAAATGTTATTGTTTACTTCTTATACCATCTAAGAATTTAGTTTTCTCAGTTTTCTGAAAGAAAATGTTCTTGTAAAACATACAGAATATTCAACTGCTTGTTTTACTTGTTACTGACTGATTATCAAAACGAATTTGATATTTTTCTTTGTGTTTACTTTACACATGTATTCAATACCGTACACAATATTTAGAGCCTGCGGTCTCAATTATAGTTGCGTTCTGAATAAATAATGTAATTTATACAAATAAATGTACAAATAATATTGTAAGGGAACATTTTTTCTTAAACTGGTTCATGTAGTTTATCTATATGCCTTATATATGATGACCAAAGATAGTTAAATAATGATTAAAGCGATTAATAATCGATCATTGATTGTTTTCATAAACCGATTATCTATAGTAATATTTCAGTCCGATTCCCAACACTAATAAGCAATAAAAACAGTCAATTGTATATATAATATATATCAACATCTACAGATACTTAGGCCTAAAAAAAAAAAATACATTTGGTTTGGGTTACCCGACCCTACCTACGGAATAGGCGCCGACCCTATCGTTTTTATAGTCAGTTTGAAAAAAAAAATGAAAAACTAAAAAAAAAAAAAAAAAAAAAAATTTTTTTTCTTTTTTTTTTTGGGTGCTTTTCAATATGTAGTTTAAAACCTTAAATGCTAATATAGACGATGACTTGAACACCATTCTCCATTGATGAAAATGACATTCTTATATAAAGTCTAATAAAAAAATAAAATAAAAAAAAGCCTACCTACCCTACCTATTTTTGAAAAGGATGTAACCCTGTGTATGTGTATTTCTTTAGACCTTGCGATCAAGGATAACCCGTGAAAGTGCAAGCACTTATTTCCAACGGGGTCCTTTGTTTTTGCTGAAGGGACAGCACGCTGAAGAGACAGTGGTGGGATACAAGGAAGTCCGGGTGCGAGACCCTAGCTCTTTTTCGAAGAGACCCCTTGGTTCTTTTACGTGCTCGGTGTAAAGCACCGATACACGGGGTACAACTTTCCTGGGTTAAACCAGTACTGAGTACACCAATTTTCCAAGCACTACCCTTTAAATGCCAAGCGCCAGGCAAGGGAGCTACTTGTACCAACTTTTAACGTCTTTTGGTATGACGCGGCCAGGGATCGAACCCACGACCTCCCGCTCCGTAGGCGGACGCTTATCCACTAGGCCACGGAGACGGTCTTAACAATTGTTTTTTTAGGCCTTAGCCATAAGTTTTCAATTTGGATAATATTAACAAAATTAGCATTGCATACCTTCCTGTGCACATCTGTTTAATAAAATGAATAAATTTCCTTTATCATTAAGTAAAACAGTTTTTAAAATAACAATTGAAGGATTAAAATTTTGAGCTACTAATTGCATTACCATAGATCTACTCAAATTTTGACACTTTTTAAAGAATAACCAATAATAATTTCCAAATCTTCAAATGTAAAAGATCTACAGCATTCTTCCAAAATGGAAATATTTCGTACTTGACTGAGTTCTTATTGAAAAATTGTCCTGAGGTAAAATGGTATTATTAAAACATGTGCTAACAATATCCCCAAATAATTTGGTACAGTATGACAAACAAATAAGCTCATGATTGTGACGAATCACTGTCTCTATGTCTGCATAAGCTCACGATTGTGACGAATCACTGTTTCTATGTCTGCAATCAATTTTTTGAAAAAAAGGTAAAAAAGTGTTATTGTTTAACCTTCAAACTAAATTCAATTGACGCCAAGTCTATTGCTAACTATTGCACCAGTCAATTGTAACCATCGCCTCCCCAGGTCCGGGGAATAGTGGGGATTTTCGGTCTAGCCAACCCCGGCTTTATAAAGCTACAATAATTAGCAATCAGGGATACTTTTTTATTATTTTGACATTTGTTATTAAAGTAAACCTGGGAGGAAAAGTGCGCCCGGTGTGGGGCTCGAACTCACGACTGCCGGAACACTAGCACGGCGCTCTAACCAACTGGGCTACCCAGGCGGCTGGTTCTAACCGACACTAACTACATTATGTATCCCTGTATTGAGTCTGCCATAGTCTAAAAATCTTCAAAAGACTCGTTGAAGGCCATTTAGGTGGACTAACCCCCGCTTAAATTCCTTCCCTGCAGGGATGAACTGATGGTAAAATGTCCTCGCACCAAAGGGAACCTAGATTACGCCCATTCCCGGTGAAATTTTGCGGGGAAAAAGCAGACAAAGCTTTGCGGAGTAATGTCACTATGTGGGGGGGGGGGGCGCATACCTGTGCGTGATCAAAAATAACAAACAATTCTTATCATTTAAACCATCATGAAAACAAACGGCATTTAGACTTACCATACAGTTGTCTTCAATAAGTCCATAGCCCAAAATTTTATGATTGTCCATTTCAATCCATTTTTTACACGAATATTCGTCTGAGGTCACCGGAGTAAGTCCTACTTGATTTGATGCTAAACCGGTTTAAGAAAAGGTTCGTCTCCTACGCAGTAACCTCCCCTATTGTACAGTAGCAAATATAAAATCCATCACAAAATCTTCGCCTAACTCTCATAAATGTGATTTAAAAATATGTTTATATTTAATCAACGTGTTTAACGATCTAGCATTCATCTTTGAAACATTATTACAGTATCTTTATCCTCCATTCACAAACACTTGGACATGATAAGCAAAGTACATGCGTATATTTGATAAACGAACAAAAACATGCAAACAGGTAGCAGGATGAAACAATATGAACAATATCATTCCTAATGCTTAGAACGTATACTTGATCAAAGATAATGACATTCAAGACATGAGTTTTTAAACTATCATGAATTGCGTGAAGGGCTATACACTTTTGCAAAAAAAAACAACTTGCAATAGTATTTGGATATATTTACTTCTTATTTATCAATGTAAAGCTATCATTCAGTTACGGCAGGTGTTCAATGTAACTGAGCACAATTTAAGAGTGTAAATTAATATCGTCACTGCTTTTAGCTACAGCTCCTAAACACTGACAATAAGTGAACCGAGAAAATTGCTCCTTTTCAAAGAATCATTTGAAATGGATGAATTCTGAAACAAAGAATGATTGTTGAGCTTATTTTTTACGAAGTATTATGTAAATACACAAAATTATAGAACATTTATAAATAATATCACTGACTTATAAATAATTGTTTATCCTATAATAGGTTCGTGATAGTGCTATCATACATATATGTAACCATTTCAAATGGCAAGAAAAATAACATACCGTGAGTGATGGAAACGAAATAATAAAAAGAAGCCACTTTTGCATAGGATAAAAGATACACATCGAAAGGTTTTTTTTCTTTAAATTGGAGTGATCAAATTAAGTTTGTCACTAAGTCAACATAGTTTAATGTACCTACTGACAATATAAGATGGTGTTCTCTAACCTATTCGATTAAATGAAAGACACAAATTGAGCCCACCAGGAATTGAAAATTCGTAAGTTATTCTTTTTAAAAGTATTTAATATTTTCGAGCATCTAGGACCACAAGGCTTCAGAAAAGGATAAATAATTCGCAAATCTGACGCAGTTGTATATAAGATCACTGTTTTAGATTGCACACAACGTCACAAGTGAAAACACCGATGTAATACTCGAAATCAGGTAACATCGTGCAATGTTATTTTCTTGAATAATCTACAATATTAAATTATTGAGCAATAAAATCATGACATGTATATATCCCAACTTTATTTCTCCCCAGCAGATGTTATACGGTGGAAGTCTCCAACTGGCGATTCCTCCAACTTTTGTGATCACCAACTTCTTTGATCTCCAATTGGTGGCTTTTATCAATAGAAATTGACTGTGGAATTCTCCAATTGGAATTTTCCCCAATTGGAGAGCCGTTTTTACAAAACCATAATTTTTTATTATTTATTAGATTTTAATTATGTTTTTGAATCTAGTACTACAGACATACATAGAAATGTAATTTTCTGTTCCAAATTGTAATATTTGATTTTTTTCAAATTGCTGATTTTTTCCCCCGTTTCGGCTCATATGGAAATTTCTCCAATTGGAGTTTGCCAAAACCCCGCGGGGGACCTAAAATCCAATTGGTGGCCAGCGGGAGAAATCAATTTTGGATTAAAATTTTCATATTTCTTAAAACTTTTTTTTTTAATTTTACTTAAAATATTTCTTATTTAATGGGCAAACTTTCTATGTGTCACTTTTGAAGTTGATATCTAAGATAATAAAAAAAACTAAGTTTGCAAGTAAACCGGATTTGCAAACTTATACCGGATGCTGTTAAATATGATTTCACTTTTAACTTCTCTTTGAAATGGCACAAATACCGCAGTGAATATTAAAGTGAATAATTCCGTATATAATAATCAAATAAACATGAACTGAATCTTTTAATTACAGAATTAATTAAAAATAACCTTATAAACTTAAATTGGTTTTATTATTTAATGATAATGAATTGAAATATTTATTGATCGCAATGGGAATGAACTGCTAGTGAAAGTTGCAACAAATGCATTGCTCTCCCTTGAAGCAATACTACGTATACATCGGGCCAATATCGGCCCGATATTGGCATATTTATATGACTTTTTTGTCCATAAAAATAAAAGCTATTGTATTTTTTTTTTAAACATTCAAATACTAACCGTATAGAATCATTACGCATACAATGTTCCTGTCAATATGCCCATATCGGCCCGATGTCGGGCCGATAGCGGAAAACACTGGCCGATATGCCGATATTCAGCGACATCGGCCCGATATGGTCATGTTTACTGGGATAGTATCTGATTATTGTCGTCATCCGTCATAGTCAAAATACCAAAACAGTATTTTAAAAAAATTACCCCACTGCTCTTCATTCCTCTTCCACGATTTTTCTTCATCGACATGAGTAGTGGTTGGACTTGCTTTCAATGGCATGGCTTTCATCAAGGAATGAATTCCTCAGCACTTCATGCTCTTCTCTGGACCAATTCTCTTTCCTTTTTAACTTTTGCGGCGTCGCCATTGTTTATCTTTTTGACAGGTGCGCGCCATTAGAGTTTTCTAGCTCCAATCGGAGAGTTACGCATTATTTATTCCTACGCAAATATTTACACTTACGAAATTTTAGTAAAACGCACGTACGCAATTTGTATTATTTACGTAAGTTGAAAATGTACGTAATAACTTACGCACAACATACGAACTGTTAGTAAAACGGGGCCCAGGAAATTTACCTTTTACTGACCGTTCCAAGGCGGTACCTAACAATCCTTGATAAACATACCTATTTTTTTATATATATAGTATGTATGCACTGTGCTGCTTGTGAAGTTTTGTGCTGTTCTTCCATGTTTTTTGTTTGTGATTTCATGTTATATGTCTTTGGCGTTAACCCAGTGCCATTAAATTGGGATTATGTTTTAACTTTTTTGTACTGAGCTTGTTTCTGTAGCTGTTCGCATAAATATTAATTATGCAAGACCAAAAGATTAAGTTAAATATTGAATACCAACCAAGGGCGCATGTTTGGTTTGTGGTCATCAAGCCGGACGAGTGAGTTTCCTCCGGGTACTCTGGTTTTCCCCTAATCTCAATAGCACACTCTTGTGTAAAATCGTTCCAACGAGAGTGATTTATATTATCACAATCTTTGTAAAATATATCAGTTTAATCCAAATTTAACATAACAACATGTTTTCTAACACGGTCTTAGTAATCTTGGCCTTCATCAAGATGTATGCAATAAAAGATACGACGTCATGTCGGTCAATGTATATAACTTACTTTTTGCATACAATATTGATTTTTATTCTCTGAGATATTTATGTTTTGTTTGTCTTCGAGTGCATCTATTGGATTAGATTTAAAGTACTAAAACTATACATTATGTGCATCACCCAGACATAAACAAAATATCAATCTACAGTAGCATGCTGAAGCTTAAATATAGAGAGGGCATCCTGGACTAATCATTGTAATTCGGGATTTAGTTATAACGTACCTTTGAAATCGATAGCCTTTCTCAATACTACTTCAAATCACTACTTTCCAATTAAATTTGAAATATCGAAATTGCTCCATGAATACAGTTGCCAATTAATATACCTCCTTTGTCTCTGTCTAAAGACGCTGGTGTTCCTTCAGGTACCGGATGCGATATTGGCGTTGTATTCAATGTTGACACTCGGGTTGGATGTGTGTATGCTGTATTGCCATAAGTGGTTGACGACAATGGTTCTGTAAATATGCCGCAAATAAAAAAAATCGTTATTTCCAGAATAGTTGTCCCGATATGTGTTGTATAAATACAATATTAGCTTTTGTAAGTAAGCACATTTGAAAAATATATCTGTCTTAAATGCGGCTCGACAGTGTTTTCTACATAATACTTCAAATATATTTACTTTATCGAAAGACAATTAAAGAAATATGATGTTAAGATATTTTCATCAATTAGCCAAAACAAATCGAATCAGTATAAAATATATTAGTATATGATCGGGTTTACACATTGAAGCTGAACACAATTGTATAAGAACACAATTAAGTGTTTTTTAAACAAATCGTTTTGTCTACTAAAGTAAATCGTTGTTAAGTCCCGATATGTATTTGACACACGGCTCTGCTATAATTAAAGCATGTAAATATTGGTTATAAATGGTTTGTTACCATGATTGAAATAATTTTTTATCATTTCAACAACATATATGAATTCATTATGCAATATAAAAGGAATTTATGATACTAGTAGATATAAATCCTACAAGTTAAAGAAACAAGCCATTCAAAGAAGCATAGCTCATTGTTTGAACACTGAATTTTTCGCAAAAACACAATTTATTGGTATTTAAACTTAACCAGAAATATTTTATCTTCATAAAGACACAATAATTATCAACTTATTTTCATTTAAACCGTCAATATAAATAAATCAGTAGTTTCACCATGATCGCGAAAAATAGCACATAAATGAATTCCGCATATTTTTCCGACTGTTTTGGTTGCGTCAATTTGTGAATTATTTAGCGTGTGCCGTGTACCAACGGAATGTATTGTTTACTTACAAGCGGAATATTTGAATATTTGGTACCCGGTGCGCACTGAATAATTTAGCGAATACATGAGTCCATCGGGTTAAGCAGTTGAAAGGCCATAGGGAAGTCATTTCTGTGCTACTTTTCGGAAGATAGTGTCAACAATTATTCGCATATTCACATATTAAATGATAGGAAGGTAATACATTTTGTGCCACCGTAAAGATAAATCATTCCGGACTAGTACGACGACCATTCAAACATTAAGTCAACACTGTTGAATTTTATTTCCTTAGCGTCCGATCTTAGATACAAATACAAACTAGCCACATATTCTTTTGCAGACATCCGTTCAAAATGTTTGTATCTAAGGACGCTATTGTAACCTGCGGGTTGAAAGAAAGGCGAACGTCACCAATATGTCCTTTATTGATTATAGGTAAATTTCAGAGGTAAGTTGTTTTTATACACAATTGTGACGTAGTATGTACGTGCAATTTTGTAGAGTTATTGTTAATCGCAACAGACCATTGGGTTTCCTACGTTAATTTCAAATTAACTTCAAGTAAATTACCGAGCAGCGCACAATGATAATTTACCCCGTCACAATTTAAAAAAACATGCAATAAGAGAAAGCGCTTTCGACCATTTCACCGCTGTTAATCAGAATTTCTAGTAATACAGGGAGAAATTCAGCTGATAAAACATCCAATATAAACCATTTTAGAAAACTTGGCCTGTATCCTTGTTCCTCTAAGCTGTATCTTGGTTAAATGTCAGGCTACTGGGCTCGTTTCCTGCAGTTAACTTATCCCCTCACTACCAAATAGTTTTGTAATCACAGGTAAGATTTTATCTTATGCTGAACCTTGTTTTTGGTCTAATACAACCATCTCTTTTTAAGCATTACAAATATGTTATAAAGCATTGCGCTTTTTCTATTTTCAGAAAATGTATCACTACTTGTACACATTTTTGTTGCTTGAATGCCAATATCCCAGCAACTCATACGCTACATCCTGATATGGAGGATAATAGTTTGTTTCAGAGTAAGATCGCAATATATTTCACCGAATAAGCACAAAAAGTTATATTTCACGAAAATATATTTCTTTCCTTAAATGCTTCAAAAGGATACAAATTGTCATTAAATTTTAGTTTTTCAGAAATCGCGCCAAATTATATGTGGACATTAGCTCATTTCAGAAATGGCATCGTTAAAATTGTGTCCCATCCCAATCTGCGCTTAAATTGATTTGTACGTGAGAATGCTAACATGACAAAACATTAAACAATATCAAATCGATATCTTCACTGTTTGAAACAGTGAACTATCAATTGTATTTCACATGTAAGTTTCTACAACCCACCGGAAAGTAAAATATAACACATAAATTTAATGAAGTATTTCATGTTCCATCTTATTTGAAGAGCTAAACGTGATATTTACTCTTAAATTTGTATCAAACGTTTTGAACATGTTGGTAACTTAATTTGTTCAAACTTAATATTTAAAATCTTAAGGTAATCACCTGTTATAGTTTTGGCAAGTGTCGTGGTTGATTTCGAATAAGTTGGCTGTGTCTCTCGTGGCGTTGTCGGGGGTCCTGCAGATGTGTCATCTGAAAGTTATCAAAAGAAACATTACTGTTAAATCACATACTGTGTAAAAAAATCGTGCGTGGATCCTTATGCTCTTGAACAGGATGTAGGTTAAATATTAGGCTATTGGGCTTCTTCCTGTGGTTTCAATTGTAAAGTTACTACTTATCAATTTTGTTACCACAGATCGGTTTAGAAAGGATGCTTTAAAAATATATCATAGTGTTTATTGTATGTTACTGTCTCAAACTTTCGTAGGCACTAATCCACCTATTTAAACTGTGTCATATTTTTCATATTTTGACATGCTTGTACTTAAATGTAAACTTTGATATAATAAAATAATATTAAGCTGAGTTGAATGGAGGTAACGGTTTCTATTGATCCATCCTGTACAAAATACAAGTTATTTTAGCATACATGGTTAAACAAATGTTAGTCGCTTCTTTTTTCTATCAGGATAGCTGAGGTACCTTTGCAAACATTTAAAGTCTCATTTACAAGTTGAAATGAGAATAAGACATTTCTAGATAAAAACTTTTTTTTTGCACAAAACATATCAATTGTGTTTAATCACTGTTGTGTCGCACATAAGTAATGTTTAGGGAAACCTTTGTAAAATAAGATAACGAGAGTTTGCTTTATACATTTTTACCGTAAATGTAACTTGAGCGTATTCTTAAGGTACCTTAATAATTGGGTAGCTGGTAAATCAACGGAAGTAAAGTTATCGGTTTTAAGTAGGTGCGTTATACACACTATATACATGTTTAACTATAGTTTGACCCGATTATTTAAACGGCAATGAATTGTTTAGTGTTGTGCATGCTCTGGCGGGGTTATTAACGTTGACTTGAATACGACATTAGGCGTACTTTTGCTAAAAAATAAGAAATGAAACTTTAACTTAATTCTAATTAGCTTTAACAAGCACTCTGTCCCAAGCATATCATTGGAAGGCGATTTCAACTATTGTTATAAGCATACATGTAATAATAAGATACAACGGTGGATCAAGAATTACATGAATATTTCATCCGCGTTTCAACATATTTTGAGAACTGTTTGAATAATTGAACTTCAAGATAAGTGTAATCAGAATATTTATCTCAAACATCTGACCATACAATTGCCACACAGCTAGAATTCCAATACACCAATAGTTGTTTTGGATGGCTACGAGCGTTATTATAAAAACACAATTGAAGCGAAGAAAATATTCGTTAAAAAAATCTTTAAAACTACTTTTGCTCTTAGCAGTATTCACCTAAATAAATTGAACAAATAAGAATGTACAAATATAATGCATCAACAAGCACACAATCTGGAATAGACATATAAACAAAAAAGATATAAGACAAATGTGTTATGGTACGTTGATATGTTAGAAAGCTTTAAGCTTATGCAGTACCTCGATTCTGATTCCCAAACAGGATGCATTATTTATTAAGATAGTTTTGCCAAGTCATCATATTGCCCCATAATTGTAGTTTCTGGATGTAAAATGCCGTCTTATTTTTAGTATTATCAACCCATAAAACAGAAAGTTTAAAAAACAACAACAGCCAATCAAAACCTTAATGATTTTTCCAAAACTTACATTTCATCACTGCTGTGGTGAAATTCACAATATTGAAACCACTTTCACAGCAACATTTTAACCCACAAGTTACCCTCAAGTCCTCAACACTTCATAGTTAAAATCATCAAAATAGCGAACATACACATGCAGTCTGTTCATGAGTGCGTTTATTTGAATTCTTCAAAATAATCTTACAATTTCGAAACGTATAGGCATGCTCGTGTAGTTCTAAAGGTGAAACATCGCACAGCATTGTTATATTTTATTTAATTTAAACAACAGGGATACGCTAATGGGTCAAAACTTTAATGCAAATGACCTGTTCAGAGGGGCAATGCTAGTTATCCAAGAGATCCCCCTAAACGTGAAACACACATTGAATCGGCAATAGACAGACTCCACAAGCATCAACATAGCTTTATATTAACATTATATATGTATATGATTCCTTTTTTTAAAGTTAAAGCAACAGACACCAGAGATGTGAAGTAAGCCTTGAAAATAAAATATTGTATGAAAAGTTATGCCTTTAAGCCTCAGCAATCGTTACGTCGTCTATAAACATATACGTTAGTTACTTTTTCAGTTTAAGAATTTACTTCTTAGAGACATATTCTGATAGAAAAAAACACTCTTTTATTTTTCATTCAAATATACCGGATGGATACTTGTAAAAGGCTATAACTTATGATCATTTCAAGACTTTATCAATCATTGAAATATTCAGGTGAAGTTATTAGTTATATATCTACATACATATTACTTGGAAAGTATAGCCTGCTATATTATTTAGTACATGAATTATGGAATGCAGCATTGTTTCACACCCAGCAATTGTGGAAAAATAAAGAGAGAAAGGCAATAAATAAGTAAACTGCTAAGAACTTTAACAGGAATTAAAGTGGTAACAAATATCTTAAAAATGTAAAATCAATGGGAGCGCTTGTCATACTTTTGATTTACTGCTTGGCTACACCGTATAATAAAACTATACAGCTACTTAAGGTCACCAAATCGATATCATGGATTTTTTGGGGGAATTTTATGAGCGAAAAGAGAGAGATATAATAAATAAATGCTTATTTGCTTTGAAATAACATTATTCAATAGCATGCACGGTAAAAATGTGTAAAATGTGCCCCAAGTCATAACATTTGATACCTTTAACAGTTGAAAACATTTCGAGTTTTTCCAAACCAAAACCTGACTTTAGTTTTTAGTAAGTTATAGGGAAGTGTGAATGCTCCAATGCAGTACGAATGCTAAATGTCATACTGTATTTGTTTAATATTTGTTGTGACCCGGCATATAATATTTAAATTATCCAAAAAGCTATTATTTCCTAATAATAACATCCTTACAGTTTTGATCTAGGTTTTGTTTTCGATGCTCGTATCCGTGATCAGTAAATTATGAAACAGCATACATAGATTTAAATCATGCTTTTTGCAATGTAAAACCATGGCACACGTATTGGTCGTTATTTTCTTTGTTGTTGTAGGAATCACATATTCAAACCTTCAAACTAATTGCATATTATTTTATTCACAGCTAAGATACTTAAAATTCTATATTTTATATTTGATCAAATCATATGGTGCGAAAATTTAGTGAATTACAGAAAATATACTTATTGTAGAAATCGATACGTACAGATGCATTTGATTTACATTTCTGCTAAATTACCTTACCTTTCGATGCTTTCACATTTCCACTAATTTGTTTTTAAATTTCAAAATGTTCCTGCAGGTTAAATTTTAATCGAAGTAGAAGGTTATAAACATGAATAACGACGGACGATTTTTAGATACAATATTCTTGAAAAAAACATGACATTGAAAGGAATCGGTACTGTAGATACAATGACACCTATTTGGTTCGGACGTAGATATAGAATGTATTAAGTTAAAGCACACATCTACAAGGTAATATGAAGACATTGTTTTTTTGTACATAAGATTTTGTTTGTTTGAAAGTTGCGTCATTGCACATACGTGTTCTGCATTTATGACAGTATAAACAATACTACGTTTCATTTATTTCCTCAATTTAGAATTTAATGAAGCCCTATATATTTAAAGCAAATAATAGAAACTAGAGCAAGAGACTAGACTAACAGTTATTCAGGATCCTGAATGTATAGGAATAAAAGCCGAACAAGCATAACACAAGAGTAACAAAACTACAAGATAACAAACATACATTATTTGATTTTAACTAAAATTTCTAAAACATAGGGTAGATAGGTAGGCAATACTTATTGTTTAGATTCTGAGATTCTGTACCAAACTTACCTATGATAGGGTAAATCACTATTGTACAATATTATAAATATGAAGTGTTCGAATATTAACATTTTTAATCCGATAAATGCACAGTTTTCTAGGAAACGAAATAAACTCCACTTTACGGCAAAAAGTGTAGGATCGGGAGTAAAATAAAGGGTCGGTCGGGTCAGTGGAAAGAAGCAAATTATTTTTACGCCTTGCACAACGTATCAAAATATTGCCATTTATAAATGTTGGGGGTAAACGACTTGGCACGGACAGTAAACAACAAGTAAGAACTAACTGGGAATTTTAACTGGTTATGAAAGCTCAACCTCACACATCACCCAACATTTAGTATTTAAAAATGAGTTGCATGCTCTATTTGTATTTACCTCCTGCGCACAAGCTTTTCCTCTTTCTTTTCGAATCACCTTCAAATCTGACGTAAACAGTCTGGTTCATCTTCTCCACATATGCATACGTCCAAGGTGGATAGGTGCTATTGCCTGTAAGGTACGATATACCACGAATGATCCAAAATATCATATACTTTTTTATTATTAAATATTCAATATTTCACATCACAATTAATTACATGCACACCTAATTTAAAGCATACGGTGTTTATCATGTAATCCTTGTTTAAGAAGTGAGAGTGGTGCCCATACAGAAAAAAAATGTATTTATAATATCTGTTATGCGTTTTCGTTCCGGATCGAAAAATCCGACCCGAGGGCACCTGCGTTACCAGGTAACGAGGCTTGCCGTCATATCTTGCATTAATATTTATTCACTGCATACGTCAATAAGTTCCTTCAGTATCACGTCTTTCAAGGATTATTTTGTTTTGTTTTGTAGGTGTGTTTTTGTAAAGTTAATAGTTATGGAACTCATCTATTGAAATCTCATAAATATAGTTACATTAAATGTAAAATAAAAGAAATGAAAACTATTGCGTCACAGCGCGTGACTCATCTGGCATGGGGGGATGCAATATTGAGTTTTCCAGCACGGCTGAATTTACAGGAAATGCCTATCCGATGTGCTAGAAAATTTTATATTGTTAAACAAACTAATAAAAAAGAAAGAAAAGACAAAACAATGAGGAGAGATAATTTTTTACTAAAAAAATAATAATAAGTAAATAAACCACTTAAAACTACGAAAAGGTAGAAAGAAAAAACAACTTTATTATATGGTGTTGCTTAAATGTATTTTTTCTTTTAATACATGTCATTTTTGCTCGTTGACTGTCATTTTGTCATTTATAAATGCAATTTCATGTTCGATTTTGTATCGCAAACCTATGTAGATTTTGAAATCTGTAAAAGTTTGAGTAATATTTCTAAGCTTCATAAAATGTATTACATATTTCAACAACATAATCACGAAATTAATGAGACGACTAAAATTCTATTTTTGAAAAATTCCAAAACTTATGGTTTTGATATTTAGACAAAAGGGGATATTTATTGACAATAATAGGCTAATACGATTGTTCCAAAAAAATTGTAATAGTCTACAATCCCAAAAAAGATGCACCATTGCCACTATATATTCTGAACATAATTTGTATAAGAAGGAGGTTTTTATTTGCATTGTATACAGAATTTTATTCGGTTTTAATTTAGTATTTTCAACCATTTGAACAAGTGAGACTATGTCATTATTTACAGCTGATTAAAATTTAAATTTCAGAAAAATATTTCAGTATGTTGATATGTTTAAAATATCAACAGAACAAATAATACTTTTCAACATTTTTTTTAATATAAACCAGAAATAAAATATTTCCTTCAACGCATATCTGAATTATTGAATTATTGATATTCGATACGAAAACCACAAGCACTGTCAACAATGCGTTTCCAAACAATAGATCTGAAAATATCCAAAAATATATCAAAATTGTAAAAATAACCGAGCTGTAAATCCCAAACTTTCTGCATTTGTAATCTAAAAGTCATTTAAAAACCTTCCAAGTTACTTCTATCACCGATGTGGTTAAACATCCTTTAACCGAATATATTTCCGTAGTTGATACAAGGCTTTCTCTAGACAAATA
Organism: Mya arenaria; assembly: GCF_026914265.1. NCBI lineage: Eukaryota > Metazoa > Mollusca > Bivalvia > Myida > Myidae > Mya > Mya arenaria. The sequence goes on along the minus strand of NC_069136.1, from coordinate 50,238,270 downwards.
CCTGGGTTACATTTCAAGGATGCATTCAAATTTAAAATTTCTTAGTTTTTCCGGGCTATTCTCCGGTCATTAATTGGAAGAATACCTACAAATTCTATTTCTCCAAATGATTAACATAACATTGAAGGGGAGACATTAAAGCAAAAACAAAAGTTTACCATAAACTTTAATCAATCAAAAACAAAAGTAATACGTTCGAATATGGTCAGTTTTCAAATAATAGATAAATCTGATATTTAAAAAGAAAAACGAACCGCAAATCGAGGGTTCGGGCTTTACAAATACATTCATATATTGAAAAACTTATTTATTCCATATTTTTGTCCCCAATTTCTCGAAAATAGTGTGTGTGTCAAGCTTTTCATGTCATTTTAAATAGCCCAATCACCATTTTTAGCTTTGTTCTAACAAACAAATAATAGTTTATCGTACTTTTGATACAGATGATTTTCTTTAAAAGTCTCAGAACAATTAACATTAACGGTTGAGTGGTCAAGTGGTCAAGACGTGTAAACAATAGTGGAAAGTGAAAAATATAAATATTTAATTTAAACAGGATTGTTTTACATAGAAAATGGCTAATTGTGTTAGTGGTGACAGTGATGGTAACGTTTTGAGTGGGGATGAGGAGGAAGGGATCGAAATAGACGAGGAAATACCAGTGATGAATCGTTTTTCAAGTTTGAACAATGGCGGAGATGGCGGGAAATTCACACAGGTGACAAAGGGAAAGAAAAGAAAGAAGGGAAGTAGTAGCAGTAGTGAAAGTTTTGCTAATTTGTCTACTGACGAGAAGCTAAACAGTATATTTGATCAAGTAAATAAGAACTTTGAGAAGATCAGCGACGTAGAAGACGAGCAACATGCATGTAGGGATGATGTACAAAACATATACAAATACTGTAGTGATCTTGAGGTACGGATTGTAGAACTAGAACAGCAGTTTAATAAGCAACTAACATTTACAAAGGCCCTTAGTTACAGATCAATTGACAATGAAGCTAGAAACATGAGGAATAATCTCATTTTCTATGGTATAACCGAAAAACTGTCATATAAGTACGAAGACAAGCGCACCCTGCTTCGTTTTTTAGAAAGTGAGCTAGGGTTAGATGAGGACGATTTCTGTATTGACAGGGCACATAGATTAGGCAGGGGGAAGAGAAACGGGGCTAATGATGATCTGAAACGACCGTTGATAGCGCGATTTAGAGACTATGAGGATACCGAAATCATCATGCGAAAAGCCTACTTACTGAAACAAAGTAATTTCGGCATTGACAGGCAGTACCCAAAGGAAATAGCCAATGCACGATCAGCACTTTACAAATCGGAGCAAGCGGTTGAAGCTAGAGTGAATCGCAGAAAAGTACAAATACGATACCCAGCGAGATTGTTCATTGACGGAGTATGTGTGAGGGACGAATTTCCGGACTGGTTTGGAGTACTAGTCACTAATCGCATACAAATGTACATTGATCAGTCGCAAAACATCGTAGAAAATGCTAATGTAACTAGGCAACGGGTTTATTCCAACGAGACGGTCGTAGAGGGAGCAGAAACTAGCGTTTTCGTGGACGAACCGAGTATCAACAAAGAGGACACCCCTGAGAGACACGCCCCCTCGGATGTACATGTAATCATTCGTCCTGAAACTGGGTCAACATGTACTTCGAGCAAAGAACATGTGATAAGCGATGACTTACCTGTGGCAGCAAAGGCTACGTCGTATCCAAATACATCCATGAACAATCAGACACAACATGTTAAGTCCCCAACACAAGTATTTAAAAGTAATTCCGGGGCGAAGAAAATCACAACACACGAAACACGGGCGTCTTCAACTAGGAGCGTGAAACCCCACATTGGGAAACCAGTTGTGACCGTGTCGAGCGGTAAAAATAAACATAGTGTTAGTGTTAAAAATAGTGTGGGGAGCGAGAAACCGATCGGGGAATCCCAGAAAGAGACTAGTGTGCGTAGTGGCGCGGGGAATTAGAAACAAGACAAGGTGACAGGTGGGCGAAAAGAAGCAGCCAATCAGAGACCAGGAACGAAGAAGTAGGACAGCGATGGGGTCATGACCGAGGTCAAAGTGTGTTTACTAAATGTACAAGGTCTTGTAGGTAAACAATACAATAAACTTGACAGTTCTGAAATGAAATCATTGTTTAAAACATATGACATACTTTTATTTACTGAAACTTGGTCAAATGATTTATTTAATTATGATGTAGCTAATTTTTCTACCTATATTCTAAATAGAAAAGATAAGGTTAAACATTCAAAGAGAAGTAGTGGAGGTGTCATGATTTATGTACATAATAAATTATCAAAATATGTTCAGTTTGTCAAAAATACTAGTGACTGTATTCAGTGGATTAAATTAGATAGACAGTTACTAAATACAGATAATGATGTATTATTGTGTCTGACTTATAATATTCCTAAGGGTAGTTGCAGAGAATATTTAACTGATAATTCAGTGTTTGAGTTGATTTTGGATGATATTTTAGATTTTAATATTATATATGAAAATACTTGTGAATATTTTGTTTGTGGAGACTTTAATGCTAGAGTTGGAGAAAGGCCAGATTTTGTCTTAAATGATAATATTCATACTTGTTTGGAAGATATTTTCCCAGATGACTATGTACAAGATGAATATATGCATAGAAGCAATTTAGATAAAACTTTAAATGAATATGGGAATATGATGTTAGATTTCTGTAAAATGTCAGGTTTGAGAATTTTAAATGGTAGGATTGGATTAGATGCCAATATAGGAAAATATACTTTTGTTAATGCAGCAGGATGCAGTACTATTGACTTAGTTTTATGCTCAAAAAAGATGTTCTGTTGTGTAAAGAGTTTTAATGTGTTAGATCCAAACATTCTGTCTGATCATTGTGTTGTTAGTTTTAGCTTGGGATGTTCACAAATTTGTGGTAATAATAGTCTTTGTAATGAAGATGTGAAAATTGATGATACAGTTGATAATATACCATATAAATACATGTGGAGTGATGACAAAAAGAATGATTATGTTAACACATTAAATAATGAAGAGACTACACATATGCTTGAAACACTGTGTGATGACATTGAAAATTCACATAGTAATGATGATATTGATTCCAATTTGAAATCATTCTGTAATATTATAGAAGATATATGTTCACCTTTGTTTAAAAAATATTGTGATAATAATGTTGCACATGTATGTAGAGCAAATGATGGCTTATATTTTGATGATGGTTGTAAAAATTTAAAACACTGTTATTATAAAAATTTAAACATGTATAGAAATTATCCATGTGATGTAAATAGGAAGAATATGGTAGAATCCAGAAGCTTGTATAAGAGTACTGTGAGAAAAAAGAAATGTATGTATGATAAAATGCAGACTAAGAAACTAGAAAGTGTTAGATTATCAAATGCTAAGATGTATTGGAAAATGTTAAAAGGGTCAGTTGTTAAGGAAGAATGTGGTAATTTGTCAAATGCAGATTTTCTACAATATTTTAAGGCTATTAATGACCCAGATTCAACATTTTATCAACCTGATGAAGATATTTTGTATTTTCATGATAGATATATGAATGAAGAATTGAATATTATGTTTGAAGAATTGAATGTACCATTTTCACATGAGGATATTGTTAAGGCATGTAACCAGTTAAATAATGGTAAGCTGCTGGGCCTGATTATCAGTTAAATGCGTTTTTTCAACATGGTATTAATAGTAATAATTTCTTTATTGTTGTACTTTGTTTAATAAGTTGTTGAGTTGTGGATATTTTCCAGAGGCTTGGTCTGAAGGGTTAATTGTACCTTTGCATAAGAAGGGTGATAAGAATGATACAAATAATTATAGAGGTATTACATTATTAAGTACATTTGGTAAATTGTTTACTAAAGTAATAAATAATAGATTAAATTGTTGGGCTGAAAAATATCATGTATATATTGAGGCACAGGCTGGTTTCAGAAAAAATATGGGCACAGTTGACAATATTTTTGTACTACATGGTGTTATAAATTATTTGTTAGAAAATAATAAGAGACTTTATGCAGTTTTTGTAGACTTTACTAAGGCCTTTGATTTTTTAGTGAGAGATGTCATTTGGTATAAACTTTTGAAGTTAGGAATTAGAGGAAATATGTTTAATGTTATTAAATCTATGTATGCCACTGTTAAGTCTAGAATTAAAATGCATAATACTATTAGTAAAGATGACTTTACATGTATGCTTGGTGTTAGACAAGGAGAAAGCTTATCTCCATTCTTATTTTCTATGTATTTAAATGATATTGAAGAGTATTACATGTTAAATGGTTTTGATGGTATTGATATAGGTATGCTGAAACTGTTTCTGTTATTATATGCAGATGATATTGTTATTATGGCTGACTCTGAAGACCAGTTAAAAAAGGGTTATGATTTTTAAAAAGGGAGGCAGGTTAAGGAAAAATATTGTGTTTTCTTATAAGGGGGTCAATTTAGAAATAGTTAAACATTTTACATATTTAGGTATTATTTTTACCTGTGGTGGTTCCTTCACCACCACCTTTGATACTTTAGCAGGACAGGCATCCAAGCTATTTTCAAGTTAAACTCATATTTAGCTAAGTTTCCATATATGTCTATTAGTAATAAGTTAGATTTGTTTGATAAATTAATCTTACCAATTTTAAATTATGGATCAGAAGTATGGGGATTAAAGGATTCTATTGTTTTAGAAAGAGTACATATAAATTTTTGCAAAAGATTATTAGGTGTTAAAATTCAAACTCAGAATAACTTTATATATGGCGAACTTGGTAGAACTACATTGTACACTAGGAGAGTTGTTAATGTTATAAGATATTGGTTGAAAGTTATAAAATAAGATGCTCATAAATATGTTAAAGGTATGTATTCTCATATGTGTAGTTATATTGAAACAAGACCTAATTGTAAATCTTGGGCAAATGATGTGTGTTCTTTATTGCAATCTCTAGGCTTTCATTATGTATGGTTAAACCAAGGAGTTGGTGATGAAAATATGTTTATATCATTGTTAAAAACAAGACTAAATGATATGTTTATTCAGAATTGGATGTCAGAATTAAATAACTCATCTCGTGCAAGATCGTATACAATGTTTAGTAATTTTATGCTACAACCTTATCTGACAAATGTTAATATGTACAAATTTAGAAAAGACATATGTAGATTGAGAGTTTCTTCACATAGACTGTCAATAGAGTCAGGCAGATGGCACAAACCTGACCCAATACCATATATTGATAGAAAATGTTTGTGTTGTTATGTATTAGAAGATGAATTTCATTTTATTTTAGAATGCTCATTGTATAGTGATTTAAGAAAAACTTATATTAGTAAATATTATTGGACTAGACCAAATGTACCAAAGTTTGTTGAGTTAATGCAATCGGACAATGTTAAAGTGAATATAAATTTAGCTATGTATATACTTAAGGCATTTAATGTTAGAAACCAATACCATTATTACTATGAATAATATGTGTTTTTCATGTACACAATGATCTCTCGCTGTCATATACATGTACATAATGCTATATTGTGTCTCTATTATGACATGAAACATGAATATTTATTTATATGATCATTGGTGATTTATTTGACCATTTGATTACTTACATGCATATAATTCTCTATTTGTAAATGTATACTCATGGACATGATATCTATTATATTTGTTAATAAAACTAAAAACTATAAAATGAGAAGATAGCACAATTGGATATATAAATAAGGATATATCACACGTCTGTTCAAAATTAATGAAAATTAGTATTCTGTTCGAGCATTTGATGTTGTTTTAAAATGGTCACAATGATCAGTTTCAACCCTATTTGATACATAAATTAACCTTTAAAGGCAGTTACAGAAACCTTAGCTCTTTCGCCTTATTGTCATGGAAAAAAAGAATATTTAATTTCAAATCAGTTAACAAAACAGTTTATGATTACTATTACCACTGGTAACGATTTGTATCTCTATCTTAATTATGAATATCCCAAACTATGGCAAACTCCCCCTTCAACAACGCGTTTCGATTTGATTAAGACTTAATCAGATGAAAGGAACTTAGAAAAGTGAAGTGAGGTAATCAAATTCTGGAAAATTTTGACGTCATGACGTCAACAAAATTGATGTACATAGTCTTGCAGGAACTGCATATAACTTTTCAAGGCAGTATTCCGCTCAATTATTGGTAAAGCTGTTTTGATGTGAGAATGGCCTGATTATGGTGTTTGTACAGAACATATTCTAAAATTTGTAATGCCACTATAGAAAACGTTTAAGGAAAAATGAGGTTCATTTATCTTATATATAGTAATATACTATGTATTGCTTATGTTGTTAGTTATACCATGTTTTTCTTAAACATAATTTCAATTCATTTGTTCTTGCAATCCTGATCTTTCCTATTGGTGAGGGCTACATACATTGAAGAGTTGTTTTGTTTTGTTTTGCTATTAGAATTAACCATGTGCTTGTAGGATAAAAAAATGACAATACAGAAAAAGAGAAGTCACCACATGGAAGCGACAGTTTTCATTAAACAGTTTGTTAATATGTGTGATATGTTTTGCCATCAAAAACTCCCACATAATGTTACACGTATGTTTTATAGTTTCGTACATAGTTCATGATAAAACATATCATGTTTGGTACGAAAGTCTTGGTTATGATGTTTTTAAAACAGAGCATGCTTGTCAGTCTAACAGCAATTATTTGACGGTTTAAGCAATGTCACGCCATCAAAAGAACCTCTTTTAGCGAAATAGTTGTTTAAGCATCAAGCTCATTTTTTTTGTTATCCAGTGTGTATGATGCATGTATTGACTGTGTTGCTCGTTGGTTGCTTGCTTTTGGAGGTTTTTATCGTGAATAAGAAATGTCATGATTCTTTTATTCAAGCATATGACTCGAAATATTCGATGTTCTTCCTTAACGAAACTGTCATTTGACGTAACAATCCTTTCATTAAAACACACCTGCACCCTTACGTTATACCTCCAATAGGCACGAACTACATATTGATCAAAGAAAATGTTGCGGAAATATAGTTTAATTTCTTTTATTATTGCAATAATGTGTTTAATCTTTTTTAAATTAATCCGAATTATTTGTTTAATTACCTCTGGATAGTTTACACGATCAGCAATACTTAGCAATTCTTATAGATAATTTCTATCCATTATGAAATGAAATAAACTTTACTTCGGTTGAATGTAGACTACCGGTTTAAAAGATACCGTATTCGTTTTAAATAAAACGTTGTTTTTTCGTTATGTGTTTAGAGGGACAATCTTGATAAACGGTTTTCATTCAAAGGATCTTTCGTAAAAAGGAATTGAATGTTATATGTGTTTACCTATAAAGAACGCTGGTGAACAATAAGGTCGAAATGATACACAAAATCTTAGCCATGGTGGTTATTAACCTTGACAGTCATTTTTAAATCAGCTAATATGTTAAAATCGTTGTAACATTATGAAAATAATAAACGGTTAACCCAGATAGAATGATATACATACCAAGCATATCGTTCAAAGATATAATAGATTCTGTTTTAATAATTCCTGTCCAGTGGTCCTGGGCGTCCTGATCTGTAAAATTCCCATTTTTGATACTTTGTATCGATGCAGGGAATATTCCTTTATCGATGCAGTATTCAACAGCCCGATTCCACCTTGAACGACCTTTATATATTTCCGCCGTCACCTTATTTTCTATAAAAGAAAATAAATTATACATCATGGTTACAAACAATTCAAACTGTTGTATACATCATCACATTCGATGTACCTATACTTTAAGCCGTCAGGCGTAATAAGTGTATAATAGAATACAACCATACCATAACTACTTCAACTGCTACTGCTACTGCTTCTGTTACCGCTTTTTGCTACTGCAGCTGGTGCTGCTGCTGCTATTGCTGCTACTCCTACTTCTACAACAACAACAACAACTACTACTACTACTACCACTACTACTACTACTACTACTACTACTACTACTACTACTACTACTACTACTACTACTACTACTACTACTACTACTACTACTACTACTACTACTACGAACTTATATGTAAAACTGTAATGCGAAAGATGAAGACAAAACATTAAGGTATATCAATAAATGTGGATTCCAACAACGACAATCATATGGGTATACAATGTACATATAAATTGTTGTTTTCTACTGATTTGACATCTGCGTAAATAACATACGTGTGCGTTTTCCTTGTGCATTCATCACCTTGTGCATTGTGAGATTGAATTTGCGTCAAGAATGAGTTTGTTTTGAAATATCATCAGATATGAATAATTTCACACGTCATATAACGTTTGTGATGTCTTGTACTATTAAAAAATCATTTTAGAATCAGGAATATAGGCATTATTACCTAGTCTTGAGTTTGCCTCAGTAGACCTTAAACCTAAAAAAGACCATAAAGTTTAATAAACAATACATAAATAAGGTCAGGTGCAATAAACAGTTTTTCAAGACTCTTGAGGTCTCGGCCGAGTGGAAAACGTGTCATAACTCTCAATTTCAACTCTTACTTTGTTTAATCTGCCTGCGTGTGGAAATGTTTGAGGATGAAAAATACACCACAGAAAATATTCATTTTTATTATCCTTATAAATTGACGCCTGCTGCTATCGGTCGTACTGTAAGCTAGTACCAGTGACCTTAATGTTAAGCTAATACTAGTCCCGATAAGGCTTATGTTTTACATTTTATAATCATTTCCGTAATATGATTTAGTCCCTAGTGAGTCGATTAAACTCCTTAATCATTACATGGTTACTATAAAAGCATAACGTCCGGCAACATTAAGGCATTTTATATTAGTACAGTGGCGGGAAAACATGGGATGGTTGAGGATTTACAGCAATGTGTGTACAGTTTGGAAACATGTCAACTATAACCAAGTTACAAACATAAACACACATCATACGCAATTCCTATGCATATTATTTACGCGCGGGGTTTTAAACATTTCTCGGAGTGTTCAGCGTAGAACATGGACAGTCGCACTACAATCTTATTGCCAAAAAATCATAACTGAAGTCAAATTTGATTGGTGTATGAAAAATACGAATATTTACCAAGATAAAAATGGAATTTGGTACACTGACAGCGTGAGCGCCACGTAGAGAAAAATGCACATTGCCCTCGAAAAAAACCGGATTTCAACTTACAGCGACATGGTTAGTATAGAGTAAACGTCAACATGAGTGGTTACAGCGGCGATGAAATAGTTAGCACAGGAATACGACCAATGGCGGCGAGAGATAACACAACGAAGCCGACAGGCAATATATAATTACACCAAATAAAGCCATGAAATCGATAAGCACCTTTGTAAATTTAACATTTATCCTTGTCACAAAATCGTTGTCAAAGGAATGAAAAATAAATACTGATGTTTTATTTTTCAAACACATTTTTTTTTATATAAATGTTTTGTCACAATAATGTCATAATAATGTGAAATCCTTTCGATATAAAAACAAACGAGTTTCGGTTATTCCATTTCTTCATTCCATGGGCTACGTGACTCTGTGATTAAATATTCGTCGCACACAACAAGTGCTTATCGCACTGCATTGCAAATATGCTTACTAACATTCAAAACAATCTCAATCAAACAAGGGAGTTATTTCGCTTAACATATCCTATACCGATACAAAGTTAAACAATTGTAAAGCATGAACAACTCTTCAATGACTTTAAAATAGTTACCTGAAAAATATCTGTTGCTGCATAACACAACAGTGGGGCTATAAAAAATGCAAGACTCCCAATAATAATCATGTCCAGGTCTGTAATTATAGTAGAATAACAGGCAGTTTCTCTCAATGTCTTGTGAATTACTGCTAGGAGGAACTGAAAAATAAAGGTTGATGTATTAGCGGCGTAAAAAGTACACCATGTGTAATCTCTTTTCTTAAATGAAATATAAAGTCATATCTACCAGATAACTATATAAGCCCCAAATCATTTGTGCCCCTGGAAGGAAAAGGATCCTTCTTCCAAATTGAATTTATCAGCAAACTCCCATTGTTCGTGATGATTTTCGATAAAGATTGTTTTTCATGTAAGCATACATTTAATGATCATGTTTTAACATTATGTTCGTTTGCAAGTTTTTCCTGGAGATAATCATAATTAATAAGTGCAATGAGTACCATTTTCGACAGTGTAAACTGAGAATATATTGGTGTCGTCTGTGTCACCGCACGGATATTGATCAGCTTCAACACATGTTTCTCTGCATGTTTCTTTTCCACGTGGCGATTTTACTGGCACATTTACATCGCAAACCCTGAAATAGTATGCATACTTAAAGACCTACATCTGAGGTACTTTGGCTATCGGCATAATGTCATGCAAGTAATGCCCTATCAGTCAGTTACACCAATAAGACATAAGCGTCAAAAAGAGGCCATTCTTTCAATAGAAAACTTGTTGAAGAACAACACATTCAATTTTATGTTTTGAAAAGGGATTTAAAGCAAGGGAAAATAACTTAATTGAATGTTGATGAAATCTGTTTCAAAATTATACTTTTAAGCTAAATATTAGATAATGTGTATAACCATTTCAACTGATGCTGAAATAAACAGTTAATAAGTATCAAGACTTATCATTTTCAAAACTTTCAAGGTAAGTTTATGTATATTATATTAATCATACGCATAAAATATTAATTTTCATCTATAATGTTAAGACATGAAAACAATTATGGTGTCCTAACCCCAAAAATTACTATTACTGAAATGTTTGCAAGTGATTTACAAGAAGGCACCTCATTGCTTACATATATATAAGTTAAGGAATAACAGTTAAACAGGAGCCTTGAATCAATGAAATCCCTTGCAACAAGCTAATGCAAAAATGTTTTCACATTCCATATAAGGTATTGTCGGGGAATTAAATTTTAGCCACATGTCTAAATAATTTGTGTTACCATAATACTAACATTTCTTCTCAGCTATCGCTCTGACCATTTATGTTTTGAGAAACTTAATATAAAACAAGAAATTACATTGAAGGTTGTCAGTGCAGACATTCGTTTCGCATGGCTACTAATATGTTCATTTTCAGATATACAATCAGAAATGTTGACATATTGTTATCGACAGTGCCTAGATCTGTACACAAACTTTCAACCAATTTACTGTTTGAAGGACAAGCTTAAAGGCCCACACACCCCAAACGAAAGACAGAACGATACAAGCCAAAAAACCTTAATAGAAAAACATTGTGGGGCCGAAATTCCAACTGTTGTAATTGTTGTAGAAGCATTTCAAAAATTGACATTTTTTTATTGTTGCGTAAGTCATTTGATGACCATTAATGTCAAACTAAACAGCAGTTAGTATTCAGCCATTATAATACTATCGGCAAGCTTACCCGTGTCCATTACATTTCCAATTTTCCTGCAAATATCTCAGTTTGAATATATGTTAACTTGTCCCATAATTACTCACCGCTGTTGAGTTTTGTATACCGAACGTTTGGCATCCTGTTATTCGTCTGCATTCACCCAAGGTTGAAACAGAATATTCGGCTTCATCATTCAATTGGCCACATCCTTCAAACAAAGACATTGCTAATGGAAGTAGGTTACTGACAAGTCAAACCAACAACGGTGTATAATACCGTTTAGCAACACTTTAAGTAAATATATTTATAACCCCAAATATAGCGCACGGAAATCCTCAAGTCGAAAGGTAATATTTGTTTAATCATAATGATATAATTACCAAAGAAGTATGTCAAAATCGATTGAAATAAAAGCACGCAGTTCTGTAAATTATTTCACCTTGTTTGCCTTGTTGCTCAAAATATATTCTGCCTAAGACAGTTATGTTTATAGTCCATTCTGTCCACCATGCTAGATTGCTTGAACGAGCATCGGCAAGATGCTTAAGAAAGAATTTGCAACAAAAGTAAGGTACGTTTGCGAATTTAATGTACAAATAAAAACTGAAAAAAAAATGAAACCGTGCTCAATTCGAGTCAAACTGCATTGATTTTATACTTATATATTCAAATTGTTGTTGTTAACGATACAACCTTGCTGGAGGATGAGTATTTATAATCAATAATTATATGATGTGATGTTTGTGATTCATTACAATCTTCCTTTATAAGGAACTGCCAATGCCAAATGATTACCTATATGCTTATCAGAATATGTAAAGTCTTAATTCACTCAGGCGAGCCATGTCAAATGGCTGTGTTATCGTACCTTTGATGACATGCAACTGTTGTCTGTTTCTTGTATGTGAAGTAACTATATCAGTTTATATCATTTGTTTCATTTCATTTTTTATTGTCATGCTACTTGATGCTAGCTTTGATTTTCGTAAATATTGATAAACGTTGGGGCAAGATTGATGTTGTGTTTAAAACTACGGAGCTTTGTTGTATTTCTATATTTACGTCAAAACATTCATTAACCTACCAACATAAGCAAAGCTTATCCATGTTTTGGCATATCCAATCCAAAATGCATTGTCTTGAACGTCTGCATTTGTAAGAAATTCCAAACCATTTTCAACAATGCATGAGCCATCATCCATGCAGATTATAGTTGGTTCTGCCAAGGTGCATCTCGACTATTCCCACTTCGTTTCATCTTGTGAAATAAATGCTCCCTGACCTGAATGATAAAATGCTGATCGATTTATATCTTGAATAAATAGCAACTGATTCATTTAAAACAATCTTAAATAGCCTGACAGGTGCACGTGTGCAACCAAGAGCGTATGTTTATATGAATACACAGTTTTTATATTTTTATAGCACAATATTAACAAGGAAACCTTTATTTATTGATAGATCTCAACAATGTCTGTGCTTATCCGCTCATCATATAACTAAACAAAGCAAACATTTGAAACATAGTGCATACAGCAGTTATGAGAAGTGGCACCTAAAACAATTGTACTTACTTAATGTAAATAAAAGGAGTTTGCTAAGCATGCGTTGAGTAAACCTTACTTACAGAATAAATAATTGCCTTCTTAACTGATGATGTGAGTTCATACAAAGTGTATTTTACAGCAATAACTTAAATGCAGAAAAAAACACATTCTCCCAATCTAAGCCATTAACCTATTTCAATGTCTGTTCCAAGCTTCGATACAACATTTTAGAATCAATTCGATAAGCAACTACATTCCCATCGCATTAACGTTAAAATTATAGAAAAGTACGTTCATCCTTGTAGTTTTCATTGCATCAATGATTGTCAGTTTTCTAGAGAAATGGAATATGAAATGTATTCAATTCGTTGTTGATCCGTATAAAATATAGTTAAACGATAACATGTTAATAACTGTAACACTTAAAGATGTCAATGACGTCATGTATTACTCCTCACTCTGCACTATTTGTCTATGCACTTCCTGCTCATGAGAGTTAAACACAGTAAAGAGGCACAATATAATTATTTGGACAGGGTGCTAATATTAGGTTTTTATTATTAGTACTAGTGTCATTGGCTAGAATACGTCTTTACTTAACATATAATCATAAACAGTATGCCTATTCTTATATGATGTAACTTTTTTCAATAGTATGTTTCATATACTCGACGCGACCGAACGTAGTTGAACAAATTGAAATACGAAAGTGCGCAATATAGCATGACACGAGGTTATTTTCCTCGCCAAACTATGCTACGAATTATTTCCGAATGTTAGGAATATACGGCAAATCTTCCCACTAATGTTAATCAGTCGAAAATACCTGTAGAGTGATTTAAACCCAAATATGTTTATGTAATATGTAAGAGTTCTCAGCACTTTGTTGTTCTGGCCAATGCTTATTCAATCTGGACTGCGTTTTTATCACAGTGATAACAATACCTTTTAACTGATTTTGCCGTCACTTTTATATTAAAGTTAATAACATCGACTTGTAAGCATTTTCCGTGAATGAATTATTCAAAACTCGCGTTTCAAGGTTGTTAAGTTAAATAATTAAGGTAGGGGTAGCAATATTTCTTTCTGTTGTAAATATAAGCTGCATTTTAGTATATTTTACATCATGTTTTGTTTCATTGATGTTCTGGTGTATGTTTATATCTTAATAATCATAGTAAATTATAACCGTAAGGTCCTTTTAAATGTCGACACAAATATATTTTAAGAATTAGTTTTTTAACAGTCATAATCATATTACGATAGTCACGCTAAATATAGACGTTCATATCTGTGAATTTAAGTTATATGAATTATACATAAATCTATACATATGGAGTTTTCAGTTAAACGGGTGTTATAATGAAATAGCACAGTACCTTTCCAAATTATTCCCAGACAATATACGACGGTCACAATAACACAATTTAATGGATTCATTTTGTAATTATTCATATCATACTATAATTTCATTCAGGATGTTTTGCCGATTCAGATAAAACCTTAAAGGAGTTCTCACTGGTTCATTGTACTTCCTCGTTTATGCCCACGTTAAATGCTCGAGTAGTCAGCTATTGAAGGTTGAAAGCGAAAATCCGTTGGTAACAATCTGAATTCATAAGACCTATATACAATGTAGTTGATTTCATGCGTGAACTGAATGGTTTTTACCTGAACCTTTGCGCTCATGTAGGCGAGTGTTTCAGATTTTGAACTTTTTGTCAAACGTGTTGAAGTGCAACAGAGTCCATTTAAATGTATATAAGATACATGTACGCTTTATAATTTTGAATGATATTCAAATTACATTACAAACTTTAAACTAGTAGAAAGAATAAGGTAGATCCTTTTAAGAGGCACTACACATCAATACATGTGGTTTGGTTATAATACATAAGTTTAAAGCATACCTTTTGTCTATTGGATTTGAATTGAAAATAATGTTACATATCTGTATCGATGGGTTTCGGGCTATACACCACTGACTTCGTTTAAATGTGATAGTATATACATAAGTTTCGAGACACTTATTCTAATCATTAAGTGGAATGCTAAAACTATTATACTTCAGCTAATGGGAACCAGCCAAACATAGTAAAATCAGCTCATGAAAGGTGCGTAAAGGCCGGTAAACAAATTGTACATGCTCTGAGCGGGTTATGACCTCCTTAAATCAATGCAAATCAATGCATAAATACCCGACGTTCATGTACATTTTAACATCGTCGCTCTCTATCAAAAGATATGTATGCATAAGCGTCCGAAATGTCCTTTTTAACCTGAAGTTTTATTTCGTTCATCTGTAATAATAAAACAAAAGGAAGTTGTCTGTGTCATTACAACTAACATTTCTACATCACAGCTTAAGAATAACTGTTGTCTTAACAAAATGTGAAATCGAATAATAAAATGTATTGATGCGCATTTCACGACACTTGATATAAACAAAGGGTTGCAACGCCCAACAAGAAGCAAGAACAAAACGAATTATTTCGCGGCATTCATGGTGAATTAATCTGAGATTTAAATCTTTAATTACTGCTATTTGAACTGTTTATGTGGAAGCAAATTTTGATTGATGAGTGATATGCTTTTTTAAAAGAGAATAGTTATCTAAAGTTTTGAAACCTTATATACATGAACATGACAGTGCTAAATTAACACTATTTAGTTACTAAATCTCTATTATGTTTAATAGAAAATCAATTCCAGTCTTCGCAAACCATTAACATATGTAAACATGGACTTATGTATACAATTGTGTTACCACATGTAAACACGGACATAAATGTTTTAAATGTATGTAAGGCTGGACGACAGGCTCATTGTGGAAAATGTAAAAATATAAAGAACACATGTACATTTCCTTTATATATTGATTATCAAAACATTGCAACAAATTGCTTAAGTCTTCTATCTGTATGTCTTCATTTTAAACTGAGCAATATTATAGGTAACGTTCGATACCAACGTCCAAATTTATATGCATTTAAAGACAACCGATTAAAAACATTTAACATTTAAATATTAACTTGTTCATCGGATTTCACGTACCTATTTCTTTAAAAAAGTATATCGCTTGCGCCCGCCCTATCTATAAAAACGAGTTATTTTTTACGAGCGCTAATTTGTTTAGTGGAATGTATCTTTTTCCCTTAAGCATTATAGCGCCGCTGGCTACTGCGACATTTACTGCTCTCTTACCTAAACCGCATTTTTCCAACGTAACAATTATCAAAACATCGGCTAGTCTCAATCATTCAGCTGCTCTGATCAGAGTCAATGACGTCAAAAACGGATAGCATTGAACGGTATAAACCCGGATACAAACGCTTATATGGTCGAGACTAAACACCAACTACATGAAAATAAATTTCACCTTCTGATTCCATTCTTAAAAAACAATACGTGAACAAATGACAATTCTACAACCATTTACAGTTTGATAAAATTTTGGACAATAATGTTCGTTTTAATTTGGCTCCCGCTAAAAGTAAACGTATATATAACACGGCGATGATGCAAAGCGGATTCTTTCCGTCCCCTTTTTACATTTGCGGGTTCTGTCCGGCACCGATACGGAAACTCTCCGTCGTGTTTACATGAAATGTTTGAATGTCGAAGTGTAAATCGGAGAAACAAACAGCAAAGTGTTGCAATTGTGATTTGATACATAAAGAATAATTTCATTAACTATCGACAAACACACACAGAAATGAAAGCCCAATATCTTTTTATTAATCTAATCGAATGAAAATAAAACAGCGATCATGATTCTGAGAGCAAATACCATGCAAAAGAAACTTTAATATTTACTTACTATCAGCTATTTACATTCTGATAATTACGCTTATCTTATCAAAGAAGGTATCGAAGTAGGTATTATTTAATTTATTGCTTTTGTATACAACCTTTGAGATAAAACAACAATATCCCTCCAATAAAATCAGAACAGCGAAGCTCCGGATTCTATCATTATTGAGCAGTTGTATTGAAAATTTGGCACCGGATATAGTTTGTAACTCGCACCAGATTTGATCCATTTTTTTGCTTGTTGGTTTTCAATCGAAAAAAAGATCAGATCAACACATATAACATAGATTTAATTAGGAACTAATTACGAAAATCGTGAAGATTTGAATAGTATATTTTATTATTACAACCTATCCAATGTATGTTCGTCTATTTAGTAGTTAAAGAAAAATAACAAAATTGACATCATTTATTCAATTTTTGGAATACTTTATTTCTAAATATAAATCAAATAATTTCTTTTAATTGCTAAATTGACCAAATGCATAATGCTGACACAATTTTAGTCGGGTGCAGACTTAGGTATTCACTGTTCGTCAAACCGAAATCATTTTTTTTATCACGCCTTATGTAAAATAATGTTTTTAAAGGTTAAAACATCGGCGGCGATAATAACCCATAGTACGATTAAACGCAGGCATCATTGTCGCTTAAGGTATTTAAATAACATGAACAACAAATATACTAATTACTTTTTACTCTCGAGATACGGGATTACACCGTCGTGTATTAATGAATATGAAGCAAAAGCCGTATTCCCCAATTCTAAAATGAACGTTCTAAAGTTGTGTGAAGTTATCTACTACATTCTAGCACACCGGATAGGCATTTCCGGTGAATTCAGCTGTGCTGGAACATTCCATCTGGCACCCGCTGTGACGTTATACTTATTATTTCTTTTATTATACACTTTATGTAACCATTATTATGAGATTTCAAAAGATTAGTTCCATAAACACTAACTCTACAAAAATAGAGCTTCAAGATCAAACAAAATATACCTTAAAGGGGCTGTACTCTATATGATGAAATAGCGAGAAAAAAATAAAATTGTCGAAAACTGATATAAACTTGGTATCGATGTGTTCAATGCATTGAAACTTACTAACTGAAGTATCACATAGTTTACAATAAATTTAGTGGTCGCAGTTTTGTCGTAATTCTCCATTAAAAAATATTACTAGCTATGTCTACCTTGTAGAATTCATTCCTTATACGTGATTGGCTAGTCGATGTTATCACGTGATATTACCAAGTTAGGTAAATAGCTTAAATATTCCAAGCGTATAGGTTGAGCCTTCGTAGCACAGTGGATACAACACTGGACTGCAATTTTGGCGGCACCGGTTCGAACACGGTCTCCGAGGCGATTTTTTGTTTAACATTTTGGTATTTTCTTAACAATTATGATATCAAAGGGCAAAACATTTTATTAAATAATTGTCCCGAGATGCGTTACATAAATACCTTTTTTGGCGCCAATCTGGAGTACAGTCCCTTTAAAAGACGTGATACTGAAGGAACGCAGGTGCCCTCGGGTCGGACTTTTCTATCCGGAACGGAGACACATGCCATATATTATTACTCATGTATGGAAAATCGTCAGCCATTTTATTTTCATGAACATGACGTCATGGTACACGTGCTCGTCTTCCACGGGCAATTATACCATAATCGCTCTGACGTGCAGCGGTAATCTTACGGTTAGAAACCATATAAATTATTGCGGAAACGAATTTCTATTGTAAAGCGTGTTTTATTTGTGTATACAATTTAAAGTGAACTATAATAACTAAATGCTAGAGATCTTAGCTGAATCCTTTCCTCAACATATGATTATTTATTGTTTGGTTTCGATGCGCGATTGGTGCAACAAGGCAGTTATTTTTGGAGCACTGATGCAAAATAACTTAAGTCCTGAAAAGAAACAAATTGTTGAATATTTTTATCACTATTCGTTCAATCATTAATTGGTTTAATTACGTGAATTACTTAGAAGCTCGCGCATGCGCATGGGCACTGGCAAATAAACAGGCATTCACGAGAGATTGACATTATTTTATATTGCAGTTCTCGTGTAAACTAAAATACTTCACCACTAAGTACAATTAAACACTTTTCCTGATTACTTTAATTTCGCATAATTTTGATTTATCTTCCCTTGTTATGATTGTTTTCTATATCAGGAAATAGCAGATTATATAATAACAGTTACTATACATATGACTAACAACTCATAGTTTACCATATTTGAGAAAAATACTTACACCTTAAATACACGTTTAAGTGTCAGACTAAGATCAAATAATTGTTTCTGTGTAAAAGGCAACCTGATATACCTAGCCTCCCAACTCCGAAACAAGGAGTGTATTTTAGGATGTGATAAATAAATGTTCTGCAAACCTTGTATTTTTAGAGAAAATATGTGCAAAAAATCCATACAAACACTGTCACGACCTTTCTTTTAGTTTTGACACCGTTACCATAAACACAGATTTTTTTTGGCC
The DNA here is from genome assembly GCF_026914265.1 of Mya arenaria. Classification (NCBI taxonomy): domain Eukaryota; kingdom Metazoa; phylum Mollusca; class Bivalvia; order Myida; family Myidae; genus Mya; species Mya arenaria. The sequence continues at coordinate 50,218,960 of NC_069136.1, read as the reverse complement.
TACTTTAGGTCCAACCCTTTATTCAGTCGAGATACCAGAAAATACAATAACTAAATACACATCAAATCCTCTAGCATCTATTATGCGATATAGATTTAAAAACAATCATGTCAATAGCAATAGAATCCGGTGACCACAATGGCTAGATTCCGTTGCCGTGTTAAAACTAAAGCAAGTCCTTAAAACACGATTAAACAATGAATTTTGATCAACTTGAAGTATATTTCTTAGGAAACAATTGTTATGCGTTTAGATTGTATGTTAAAATAAGTGATATTTAAAAAAAAGATATAAGAAAACACCGTTTCTGCTTGTCACCTACGTTTGTCGTGTGAAATTTCTTCATTTCTTTGGTTAATTTGACACGATCGAAAAACGACATCTCTTAAATACCAATAAATTTACATTCACTAATAATATGATCATTTTTTTTAAATAAAGATATTTTCCTATACCCAAAGAGATAACAATAAACATGCGAGATGTACTCGATGTGTACGCATAGAATCCGCATCGGTGCCGGATAGAACAAGTAAATAAAAATGTGGACGGAAAGAATCGGCTATGCATCATTACCGTGTATAATAGGTAAGAAGTGCTGAATTTCATCGTAAATGACAGTCAGGATTTATCCAAAGTTTGAATTTGATTCGGACATGTCTGACGGGAGTTCGGATGACAGTTACAGTGAAAAGACAGTTTTTAATCAGTCATCTATACCTGCAATACCTGTCCTGGTATAAACTTCAGGTGTGTATTTTTAAATTCTTTGTTGTTTGGTGCTAATACATCAAATTTGATTTATGTTTTGTAGTATTTTTTCTTTCTTAAATATACATTTAATGATTAATGCATGTTTATTTTTATTTTGCTACTGATCAACGTATAGTGTTTATTTAATTCATATGCAATGCATGTACGGCAATAGAAAATTAAAGTTTGGCTCAGACATGAGCACCACTGGTATACCTGTATCTTCAATTTTTTCTTGTGTTATTATCAAACTGTTTCAATAATGCAAACTACATAATACTACAATAAACATTTGTAAATAATATTGCTAATTAAAATTTCAAATTCCTCCAATTCAGCAGATCATGTAATTCCTGTCCCTATGAGGCAATGAGGGTGTGCTCGTGGTGGAGGCATTGTTCGCCGATGAGCCAATGTTCGTGGACAGTCCGATGCCGAAAACCTGACTGACGTTCCTATTTGCTTCATGCTATGCCATGAGTTTTACCATTCATAAAAAAAAAAACATCAAACAAGCCGAAGCTTGAATTGTGTATAACTTGTAAATATTAGTCAAAAAGGAGATAAATGTGTCAAACTGTGTGACTGGAAAAAGTATTAATCACACTTTGTTTTGTACAAATGTTTGTAGATTTTTTATGAAATCATTCAGGATAAGAGTGAGGTTGTGCACACAAACTGGTTTAAACCCCCAGTAAATTTACGTTTTACTGACCGTTCCAAGGCGGTACTTAACAAAACTTGCTAAAAATACCAAGTTGTTTTATATATTTGTTAGAATATAAAGTATGTATATCGGTAGCATGAATGCAGTGGCATGTTTCTTGTTTGTGATTGTTTGTTTTTATGTTCTATGTCTTTGGCCCAGTGCCATTAAACTGGGTTTATGTTTAAACGTTTTGCTACTGAGCTTGTTTCTGTAGTTTTTCGCATAAATATTGTATCAAACACAGAAGTATTAAAAGAATAGGAATAATGTAAGTCTTAAACATGTTTGGTGCTATCCACACAACAAGATCTTGCTTGGTGATTGATTTTAAATTTAAAGAAATATATTTGCATTTCTGTAACCAAGAAATTAGTTGAAGTCACTGGTTCAATACTTTTCTTATTTGGAGAAATGCCATGAAAAAGTTACAATATATTGTTTATTAGATAACCTGAAATATTTTGGCACAACAAACCATATCCGAAGGTATAGGTATCCGAACTGTCGAAAGACGTTGACTATCGGAGGCAAACGAAATTTCAACAAGACTCCTATAGAATATCCTATCGTTAAATTTGCTCTACATCACATCGCACCAAAACATGTAGCAAATGAAAAACTCGGTATATTGCTAAGAAGTTTAACATAAGATCGTAACTAAAGCGTAAATGTTAAAGCAAGTTTAAACTTTCGGACTTCCGTATCCTTATCTGTATTGACGAAGAGCGTCCTCTTTTGTTTTGGTGAGTGAAAAGTGTTGTACCTAACCATGTCCGTCTCTCACCAAAGAGGTTCTTGATTAGACACTATCAGTGGTACTTTCTTATGGTCTCTCAAAACGAACGCCAGTTCGGGTTTCTACTATGAGGACGGACTCATGGGTGATTCCATAAACTATCAACTTTTGTCACTTTCAAACTGAAAGAAATTCGTATAACCAAATGTTCAATTGACGAATATGTTGATAACAATAATATGTAAATAAAACATTGCATGTCATATCAATCCTTCTAACAAGACGACTGTCATATACCATAGATGTAATTTTTCCTCCTTTACTAAGGTTAAGCACCATTCTGAGGGAAAGCACGTGCAAAAGATCGGCGAATCAATTAACTTAATTGACGGACACATAATCAGACAGTTAAAATTAACGTGTTTAATTAAATTGTTCAAGATATCATGTCATTTAGGATATCGATGGTAGGTATTCTAGGGCTTCACTGACCGTTCCAACGCGGTAACCCTAGCGTTTTCTTATACGTATATTCTGATGCATGTGTGGTATATATTTGTATTTTGCGTGTGTTCTGTCTGTGGAGTCGAACGGTGCATGTCTCTCGTTATGTGTTTGTTCTGCTTTGACCGCCTGCCTTAAATATCAATGTCATCAGTTATTTAATTCGGCGTCTTGGCTTGTCCCTGTAGTTTTATTTATTTATTACAGTTGATATTTTATTGATAACAATTAATGAGACAAGTTAACGTTTTATAGCGTCAGACATCAAACACATTATTTTCATGTGTATGCGAACAAAATATTTTAACCAAAACAATGCAATGAGAAATACAGGGACAAGCCCAAAAGTCGGAACTTCAAATATAAACCCTGTTTATGGGCACAAGGCAAGGGCCGAAACGACAATGAATTATGGAGATAAACATATGAACTTCACATACACAAATGCGAACCGCAAAACAAACTTACATCACAAACACAAATTCAAATACCACAAATAAACCATACTGTCATCAACATTACCTTACCGTTACATGATGGGATTACCGCCATGGAACGATCAGTGAAGCATTAATTAGTTCGAACTCGTATCCACTTGGAGCCTAAATGGCTTTTACCTCACACTTGTCCAATCATGCAACAATAATTACTAAATTACAATATATAAACCTCATCAAAGCACGCATCAACTTGAAAACAATAAGGACTAACGCAAAAATAACATCATAACGGATAAATCAATTTCAAGTACTCTACGACCGGATACCAACATTACCTGTAAACGAAAGAAACAAGCAAGCTCTTAAGAAGTTAGAATCATTGGAACTTAACTTTCAGACATAAATCGCCTAAACACGGTTGAAAACTGTGTCTTTATTTAGTCTTATAATGAAGGTATCATTGTTCAAACTAGGCGAAAAAAACGACAACATAGTAAAACAATAAAACAATTTATCACATGCTTACCATTGTTTTCTGTATAATACACCCATTACGAATATTTTTATTTTACACATGTGTAAGATAACATATCAGACAATTCTATTGGCTAGACTATCACACGCGACCTAGATATCACTCCTCATCGTTTGTAAACAAAATGGTTTAAATAAACGCCAAACAACATTACTTGCCTCAATGATTGAGCTGTAGGACTTCCGGGAGACAAATGGATAACGAGTCATGGTGCCATAAAGCATCTCGTTCAACAACTTTCTGATAACAATTTTCACTAGTCACAGAAATATCCAGTTAGTCAACAAATACAGCTAAATTAGTGACAAACAACACGAGAACATTTCAAACATCTCCATCTTGACAAACACAGGCGATATGCAGTCAATGCCATTTGTTTGCAAGTTTAATCAGTTGTCGTTTACACAAAACACAAACACGAATTCCACAGCACAGGCTTTTCATTCCATGACGGCTAGAACATCAGGTTCGCTGGCAACGTTCTTGGTGGAACATTTTCAACATCAACATCCAGGCAGTACATAGTAAGGCTTCGTCGTAATAATTTGTATGTTGTGAAACTCCATGTACACTACGAAAACGCTGCAAAATCATCGTAGAAAGCGACAGCGAATAACTTTTAAATCCGTGCACACAGTGAAACTTGACAGACCGATGTAGGTCACATAAACCGCGTAAATGCATATACTCTTGGTGTGACGTCAGCAAATTTTGAACTTATTGTGTTTCTTTGGTAAAAATTGTTCGTTATTTATGTTGAATATTTTTCTAGACATTTTTATATTTGTGACTTGTTAAGCGTTTTATCAGAATTAAAATTTGATAACTGCTTGCTATTTTTGTCATTTCATTTGGAACTATTTATATGGCGCATCTATGACATTCCACTCTGAGTACTTTGACTGTCAAACAATGGGTTCAGCAATTGGAACTAAATGTATAATAAAAACACCGTTTGATGCATGCGATAAAATGATCTGACACTCGTTGTCATTTTAAACAAGATTTGTATTAACTCGTCCAGAGGCTCGCCTACTAACAAATTTCATGAACTCGTTTAATAAACTCTTGTATGAAATGACAACTCGTGTCAGATCCTATATATACATAACTGCTGTGCAGTATTCAGTAAAACATCATTAAATGTTTAAATAGGAGCTCTTTTGTTTAACACTTATTAAAAATATAACGTTACAAAATATATTGCAAATTTAATGATTTTCGACTTAGATTTACCAAAAAAGGTTAAATAGAGTACATGCAAGTTGCTTGTTGGATTGCCGAGCTCTTCTTAATGACTAAATGTGAATATGTACGGTGATTTCATTGGCAGAGGCATGATCCTGGACAAAAAGTAACAATTTACCTGGTAGTGCCTAAGTTGAAATATTATGAAGAGCATGCAATAATTCATATTAATGACATAATAATACCTTAAACAAGCAACAATGTTAGTATGATTTATATGTTGGGTGAGCGTCAACGAGTGAGGAGGACCTGTAAAAGTTGTGCATAAGACAAACCTACATATAGTGCTTTACATTTTGATGTTTTAATGCATATCTGTCTCATCTAGTTTATCAGAATTGCTGGAGCCTACATACCCAGCAAGGGGCCAAGAGATGACACCCTCATGTTTGTACCTTGTGTGATCGTGTTTACTCAATCATCGTTTAAAAACATTGGAGGAAGTTTATTGTTTGGTAAATGCGTATTGGGTTATTTAGCATATGATTGTAGATGATAAAAATGCCAGCGCTAAAATGTGTAATTAATACCTTGCGTCCAGTTAGTGACTGAAACATGTACGTACGAAATATATTGACTTAGCCGTTTACAAGAGATGTTAGGAAATAACGATATTGGTGCTAAACATGACCATGAAGCAAGAACAAAAACGATATTACATATCTACACATCACACTTAATTGTTATTGTGTATTATTACTAATTTAGGAATTGAGATGTTACATTACAATAAACTATATGTTAATTACCATTGTTAATTTTTCTTTTAAATTTACATTGATCACATATGATACATAAAATATTTTTAAAAGCAGTTGATAAGATGTTTTTTTACAGTGAATATCTTGCAATTCTTTGACCGTTCCTTCGCCATCATACTCTCAGATTCTGTTCTGGAAGGCGGCACCAAGGTTTATCGCATCCTCATTTCCTATACTGGAAAGGGGCACCAAGGCACATTCCACCAGTTTTAGGGCGTGTTTTGAAAATGTTAACCATTTGAAGGAATACAAAATGTATAACCCTTTAATCCTTGATTTGAGTTGATATTGAGTACAATAACCCCTTTATATATTATTGTGATGACTAAAATAATTAAGTTACCACTTTTTAAATATCATGATATAGCGGATGCCCTACTTATTTAAAATGTCATGCAAGGAAACGTATTGCCAGTCTTATGAGTACATGTTGTTTAACATTTATATGACCTGAGTGTTACCAATTTTATCAATGACCTAAGTTAGTATGTAACGTACCAATTGACGTGGCGTTAGTGGCAAGGAACAAGCACACAAGACTACCTCTTCCGGTTCGTCAATACGGCGTAACGCCTTAAATGTAGGGAAATGTGTGGATTAAAACAGCTCCTAATGAAGGAAAATTACATCTTAAGCAAAAGTGTGGATTAAATAAAATTAAAATAGGTCTAAAATGCAGATATATGTGTTGACTACAGTTCACTTCAAAACGTGGGAAAATGTGTTTGAAATTTGAATAAGTCTAAACTTGAGAAACATGTGTGACTGAACATAGGCTTTAAATGTAGGTAAATACAAGGAGGTGATCAAGAATTAACGGGACTGTCCTAATATTTCCTTTATTTTACAAAATATTTTTATAAAAAATTCTGAATACACACTTTTGTCTACGGCAAAGATCTTTATGAAATAAGTTTTATTGCAGATCTATGTTATTCCATATTTTTAATCACTATAGCAACCGAGTGACGTAATACCGGGGACGCTGTCGTTAACTAGCAATTCAAGCGTAACTACCTGTTTAAAATTATGGCGTCAAAAATTCATGGCTGTCATTAGATTTTGCTGTCAGCTTGGTTATTCGCCGACGTAAACCTATGAAATGATACAGAAGACGTCTGCAGGACTAAAGATATATCGGACTCGGGTTTTTGATTGGCATCGGCGATTTCGTGACGGCAGATCGTCTGTGGAAGATGAAAAGGGGCGTGGTCGTAAGAGTTCCGTAGACGCAACGTTAGTGGCATCTGTAAAGAACGTCATCTACAGAGATAGGCGAACAGAACGGATTAATGCCTCCAAGAAGTTTTTATAACGTTATCGACGGGAAGGGGAGGCTTTCTTGAACCGCATTATCACCTGTGACGAGACATGGACTTACGTGTTTGATTCTGAGACTAAGGAGCAGTCTCGTCAGTGGAAGACTCCGGGATCACCGACACCTAAGAAAGCCAAAGTTACCAGAACAACAGGCAAGCAAATGTACATTTTCTTTGCCGACCGCCATGGGATGATTCTACTACACGCAGTGCCGATTGGACAGACGGTTAATGCTGCTTACTATGGAAAGGTTCGTTGACAATTAAGAATATAAAAACTATTTCTTTAATAATGGTATGGTCAATTTTTAAAACAAATCATAACCTAATATTTTAATATTTAAATTATAGGCACTCAATATGAAAGTAGTGAAATAAATAGTAGATTTTATAATTATTTTAAGGCATTGATGTTTTCTGTGTTCAGGTTCTGCGCATAGATTTGCCACGTGCGTTGATGAAGAAGAGGCCCGACGTTACCAAGGATAATATAGTGTTACACCAGGACAATGCCCCGCTCATACGACAGAATCCACCAGGTTGGAGATAAATATACTTGGTTGGGATTCAGTGGAACACCTTCCTTATTCTCCGGACTTAGCTTCGATGGATTTTCGTGTATTCCCAGTGGTAAAGGCTGCCTTAAAGAGTACCAGATTTGATACTTTTGTTGAACTGTCACATGCAGTACATCGTGTTGTTTCGGATTTAGATACTCAGTGGTATAAAGACAAGTTTGACCAATTGATCGCAAGGCATCAAAAATGCATTTCCGTCAAGGGAGATTATATTGAAAAATGATTAATGAAACCACCTAATACACGACGTCGGACGACGTCATTTGTGAACGTTGACCGTCCCCGCATGTTGCTTGCATACATTATGTTTATTAACGTAATATGAATATTTATTGTGATATTGTTTTGAAATTTTCAGATATAATCCAGTAAAGATTGTATATACAACTGTACGAATTTCTTTACCCTCGCACTTATACTAAAGAAGGAATTAACTCAGTCCCGTTAATTCTGGATCACCTCTCGTATGTAGATTATAATATGTCTTAAAGTGAGGAAACGTATGAATTGCATGTTTCCTAAAAATGAAGGTTTAATTAAATATACCCTCATATGCAGTGAAATATGTTAAATAAAACTGGCCTGCATTGTAGGGCAATGCGTATAAGGAAACAGGTCGAACATTTCAGAAAAATGAGGATTACAAAAGGCGTGAAACAGCGGAAAATGTATGGAATGTGTCAATAAAAACAGACCAAAAATGCCGTTGATACTTATTTCCAAAAGCAATGAAAAGCAATTCCATTATCAAACTGCACTACCCAGTCTAGCAATTAGTGTTGTTAATATTAGATGTCGATGTATATCACTTAGATACTTTAAAAAGGCACACTATGTACTTCGGAAATTATTTTTGGATAGACGAAATCATGCAAGGCAGTAAGGCAGTAAGGCAGGCACAGCCTTAATGTTTCATTCTCATCCCTGTACGTACGGCAAAGTCTTCATATTCCTTCAGTTGTTCTGTCTTAGTTGCGAATGTATGTAGCAGTGGCGAATTGATTGTCCCTGAGATCACACTGCAGATATGGAATTATTGAAAGTTAAGAAACAATATGACGACGTATTAAAGCTATGAATTTATAAAATAAATGAGGACCTGTCAATGTTTATTAAGTTCGTGTATCACGGATGATAAAAAGTACTGTTTTTAAGCATTTAAGGCCTTTATTTAACCAAAACAATTCCCTGTGTATACATTGAAAGGATATAATTATATTTTTGAACAGTATGAAAATGACAAGATTTTGCGAGGTTAAAAGTATACACTAAAATTACGGCACCGAATAGTTGCCGTTATGAATGCTCATTGTCGGTAAACCTTAACCAATACTACCAATATGTTTCTGTAATTCACAAACGGTCATGAAATTCCTACTAAGTGAACAGCAAGACGTGGATTAAGCCCTACAGTATGGTCACAGTATACTTACGCATTCACCCTAACTCCTTTTAACGCTTCCTCCAATGCCAGAGCGCGAGTAAACCCAGATACAGCAGCCTTAATATACAGAGAAGAAAGTTGGAAACATTAATGATATTCAACGAAATTGATTTTTCATGAGAGGAATCTATCGCAAACACATAATACGCACATAATAATTATGGTATAATTATTCACCAATGAGACATAAACAGGGAGTAACGGTATACATGTACATGAATATGAGATCATGTTCCTTGTCTCTCATCACCCCTTCTGTCAGTATTGCTATCCCAAATCATATCACGAATCATTTAATTCAAGTTACATGCCTTTGAGGCACTGTAACATGTGGCAAACGTTGGCCGTGTATGTTCCTTTTCACTGAAGTATTTGACAAAATAAATAATCACAATTTATATTAAACACAAACCTGAAAGCCACAGTACGCAGTTGCAAAACGTTGGCCGTGCGTTCCAGCTGTTTTGCCACCGTTGACGATGGACCCTATTGTCTTCCGCAGATGAGGAAGAGTGTGCTGCAATGTAATATTCCATGGCGTAAAGAATGAATGAGACACACATATGTTTTATAACAAATTGACACTTGGGTCCTGACGCTAACATGTTTACTAAACTAATTCCACAAATATTGCAATGCTAACTGTGTTTTGTACACATATACATGTACCATCAAAAAGCGTGCTGCAAATCATGATATGTTGTTCAACATTTACCTTAGCCGCCAGAAAATATCCAGTGAAACAAAGGTCCATATGTTTTCGCAATTCTTCTGCAGAGAATTCGTCTATTGTGTGAAACCCGGGGCCTGAAAATAAAGAAATTGATTTATCACATCACATTATGGAAATTTTAAATACGTTAAGGGCTTAGTAGTCAGCATTCGTGATACATTAATTTCGCTCGGTAAAACGTTTTTGGATTATGAAACTGAAACAGACTATTATCTAAATTACGATAGCTTCGATAAAACGAATCGTCGATGTAAGACATCAACTAAAGTTATACTTAAGCGTTCCAGCGTTGTTTATCAGACAGTGGATGCTGCTATATTTGGACACCGTCTGCTCCACCGCGCTCTTAAAATGTAATTTAACCTGGTTTACCATTTAATTGGACAAAACTATGTACACAAGTATAAATAATAAGTACACAAGTATTTATCAAATGACATATCTATACTTTTATATGTATAATATGTTGTTGCATTATGCTTATTAAAAATACATCTTCAATTAAATCAGTTTGCGCTTGCTGTATGTTAGATGAAAGGTCCTATAGTACAACAATCTTACATCAAATGATTTTGTTGACTACTTTAAGTCCAAATATCATCAAATGACACTGAAATAAATGTCCCTTTTACTGCTGAGCAAGTGAAAAAGGATTGTAACAAAAACTTAACAATGGGCCAGTAGGCTAGAGTTTTACAGGATTGCCGTCATAATGATGTATTTTTTTTATGATCTGTGCGAATTTGCGCATAAATATTGAATAAATTATTTGATTGTGGTTATTTTCCAGATAAATGGTCAAATATATTTATTGTACCACTTCATAAGAAGGGTGCTGTAAAAGGACCAAGTAATTATAGGGGTATTACACTATAAAGCTATCTGAAAATAATGTTTATTTTTTTTAAATATTGGACTTACTTGTTAGGCAGAAGATTTTAATGTGTATCTTAGGACAAAGGCTGGCTTTCGGCAGACGATGGGAACTATTGATTATATATTTGTACTGCATAATATACATGTTTACATGATACCAATAAGAAATTATATGCTGAATTTGCTAACTTTTTCACAGCATTTGATTGTGTTGTCAGAGATAAAATCGGGTATAAAGTAATACATTTTAGATTCCGTGGTAAGATGTTACAAATTAGTTCTATGTATTTAAATGTTAGGTAAAAAGTGAAATGTACTAATGAATAAATTAATAATCTTCATGTTTATTAGAGAAAGAGAATCTTTATCTCCGCTTTTATGTCCTTGAACCTTGACATCGAAGAGTACTAAGAACTATCAAGGTATTGATTTTGCTTTGTTTAAAATAGTTATATTACTATATGCTGATGATATAGTTTTGTTAACGATACAGATTCAGTATTTCAAAAAAGGTTGTTATCACTTGATAAGTGTTGTGAAAGATGGCGTTAAGTTAAATCTAGAAAGGATTAACCTGTCATATTGTTTAGAAAAGGCGGTAAATTAAGTATAATGTAAAGTTTATGTAGAATAGAACGGAACAGAACATTTATTTACCATAAATTCATAGACCCATGTGGCCGAATATCATGCAAAAATGGCGACAAAACATGTGTAAATATTCATAAATATATATGCACTTTCGTGCACTACATACAACATATAACATACCAAAATTTACAAAAATCAAAATTATAACAAAACAGTGAATAGTATATTGGTGACTATATTTTGTATATACATATACATAACCATAAACACATGCATATACACATATAAACACACACGAAAGTTCGAAAACCTTGATTGATTAACGCAATAAATTTATACATACTAGGATATCGATGTTGTCTATAATACCTAGGTATAAATCTCATTCTAAGTTCATTTAGTAATGTGTACCTTAGAAAAATGTGGTATTAATCTTCTAATAAAGAACAAACAGTGCATTTACGATCATTTATGGGCGTCGATTGCTGTCTATTCCATCAGCTATTTTCAATGCTTAATCTATTTGAAGATAACCGCAGTTTGGACACCGACATTCTAAATTTAGTAATATTATTGATGTTGAGATATGATTAAAATCTAAATCCTTTTCACATTTTTGTAAAATCTAGCCCTGCTGGACATGTCTATTCTACTTTGCCAATCTTGAATAAGGGTTGAGAATTAGACATAGTGGATATATTTACTTACCTTTGTATAGTTTTTACTCCTGAAGTTATTTTACAGAAAACGTTTGAGGCATTGTCTGGACAGGCCTTGAATACAGTTTTAAGCTTAAAAGACGTTTTTGATCCAGTCCTAATTTACTGGTCGGAAGTATGGGGTCTCAGAAGTACACCTCGAATTAAATAATACATCTACATTTTTGTAAAGAACTGCTAGCTGTTAGATTACAGACCCATTTTAATTGATATGGTAGCAATAACAACGTAAACAATTGATTTCATGTGGTATAGTTAAGTGATATATCATTTTAAAGGTTACGTCATTACAAACTCAAATATGCACATTTTTTTTTAAATCCATAAATTTTTGACAAAATTATGGCCCTTTTAATTTTACATTTTGATCATTTTTTCTGCCAAAATAGGTCAAATTCAAAACTTCGGAATTTAAATGAAATAAATAATGTAAAACAACACATTTTGTTTAATTTCTATAAATTTAATACACACTCCTAAATATCAGAGTGTAAAAAATGTTTTAAGCAATTTATTTCACGTTTAAAAAATTGATGAAAAAACGTATATTTTTAAGAAATTTTAAAAATGCCCTATATTTTGAAGAATGAGCTAGCAATAAGGTAAAAGACAAATAACATTTACATTCTTCCATTCACTGCTTGGCTGTTGCATTTTTACAATTAATAGTATTATAAATAGGAAGATGAAAGGCAAACAAAACATTAGTTGCCATGGTAACCATTCAATAAAAATACAAAAAATACTAAGAAACATCGCTTTTTGTTAAAAAGGAGAATCATGTATTTCTTTCATTGATTTGCCTGACAATTGTAAAAAAGGTGAACTTAAAATCATCTTGCAATTCTGAATATTTTAATATAAGTATGAGATTGTCAGCAATTTTTAAGGTTAAATTATAAATATAATTGTATACAAAGTATGACCAAATGAATAAAAAATAACAGAAATATTTTATTGACTGAAGCGGACATGCTAAAAAAGTATCACATTGAAAATACTTAGGTTTTTAGACAACAATTACAGTTTCCTAGACTCTAGTTACCATGGCAACTGTTTAAAGTGACACACTTATTGAATATCAATGCATACACATGTGTAACAAACATATACTTTGACTGTTAACCCTTTAACTACTTACTTTATAATTCATTTATGGAAAATATTTAGTACTGATAACAAGATTGTAAATGTCCATGCATGTATTTGTAACCATTCATAACATGTGAAGTATTACACATAATAAGACAACATTTTATATGGAAACATTTTCACTCTATAATCACTCAAAAAATGAAGGAACTTTTTATGCTGTACCGGGGTATTTGGAGGTGCAGATACTTCTTATTGCAAGAAAATTAATCCTCTTTGCACTACACTGTAATCTTGGATATTGCAGGAATTGAGAGAGAATCTGTGAGACACCTTATGGTATGACTGTTGCATGATAGAACTACTGTCAAATACTGTCAAATTACACCAAGCTGATTTTTTCTCAGAAACCATCATGAGCCTGAAAATATAACAAAGGAATGTGTTGATTTCAATACACATGTACACAAAAGAAACTGAATGCATTCAGTTTATATGGCAACAAACATATACAGATGTATATATACATTGTAAAAAGGTTTTATCACAATTAATAAAGGGAATACATTATATTACCAGATATAATCTTAATAAAGTTGACATACATACAGAGAGAAATAAGGATTTTTCTACTTTAAAACTTCATACTGTTCAACATTTTTGTCCATTTTTTTGTACATAGCAAATTTTCTTTATAATAATTTATTTTTCCTTTCAAAATTATTCCTCAAAAAGGTCAACATTATATTTTTAATAGAGCAAAAAAATTCAATTTGACAAAAAAAGTACATACAATTAGGTTACTGAATCTCCATCAGTCAGGTGAGAGTGATGCTTAAAGTAAAAAGAAACATATCAAAGATAATTATGAATTATAAATGTAATGAGGTTTGATGTCTATACACATTTTGGTATTTATCAGAATCAAATTAAGAATCAATTCAACTTTACAGCTCAGAAAAATGTCAAAAGCATTTATTTTACAAATATTAAAATATATCATCATACAAAATGTCACAGCTTATAAAGAGTTCTCAATAACTTAATGTATAATTCCAAAGAAAATTAAGCAAATGACATGTTCATGAGATATTCTCTGGTAAATATGCATTATAGTTCTAAGTTACCTCAGTTTTGCAATCCTTCCCATCATTCTGAGTGGCTGAATATGAGTGGCATGAATGTATTCTATGGCTTTATATCTCACTGAAAGGAAGAAAAGATTAAATAAAAAAGGGAAAAAGACCATAAATGACAAAACTGACCATCCATGAATTGGCAAACTTACAAATGTGTCAAAATACTCACAATATTTCACAATATTTAGTCAAAAAGTAAGAACAGCCATTTATAGAATGTTAAGTTTAAAAGAATTTCAAATGAATAATCACAACATTGAGTTGAAATTTAATGACAGCAATTGAAATCCTCTCATAACAGGAATTCCAATAAATTGAACACTAATAATGTTTGAAAAGTTGAATAATTTTTACAGAGAGTGATTTTATAATTCCAAGTAACTATACAGAACATAAAAATGTAAGAACCTCATTATTATGTAAAAGGTCAGATAATGTCATAATATTTGTTAAAGATCGTTACAATGCACATTGTTAAATATATTGAACTTGTGTATGATTAACATTGTATGCACTTAGAGGCAAACCAAAATTGTAAAAGGTCTTGGGCTTATAAGGTAAGACATTTGATATAAGCATTAGGTTTGAATGATGTATGGTTTATGCAAGGTGTTGGTGACATAAATTCGTTCAATTACATGTTTAAAGAAGATGTTTGTACACACACTTGGTAGTCTATGCTTGATGCGTCTAGTAGAAACAGAACATGTGTACATATATCCTCTTTGAATTACAATCATATTTGTGTAATATAAACATAACAAAATATAGGTATGCATTGTCTAGATTAAGAATATCATCGCATATGATGAACATCGAAACCGGTAGCTGGCATATGCCAACTGCAATTTCTTAACATAAAAGAACATGTCTAATTTGTCAATCCCTTGAAGACGCATTCACTTTTTACTTGAATGCCTATTGTTTGCCGTAATACGAAATTATATTAAGCAATATCATTTTAAATGACCGAATATGTTTCAAAACTACGTTGATGACCTTTAAAAAGATTCTGTCAATAGAAAATTGGCAATGTATGTGAATAAAGCGTTTGAATTACGAAAAACATTGCATATGTATTATGAGTCGAAAACATTATCTTTTCGCTGGTAATCTATCGTGGCTTGTGACCTATGACGTATTTGTATTACAAATTTATTGGGTTTTTTTATTATCTGTATACTCATGGACATATTGTCTAATGTATAATAAAAAAACTTGTGTTGTGTGTTCAAAGCACAAATTGATATCGCGCTTAAATCATCTATTTATTGGTTTCCTATATTTCTTTTATTCCGTCAACAGCCATATAAAACTTGCATTTAAATTTTGGCAATCCTTGCCGGTTAACAATATACCTATACTTTACACACGATATGTACAAGTCATTTTGTAATACCACCCTCTAAAGAGACGGACCGAATATAACATTAACTTTAATAGAGTTCTTTAAAATCATCAAGTCCTAAAACATATACATTTCTACATCTGAATGTAAAATAATCAACAAAACACTTAAGACAGCCCCAGTCTTTCATGGGAGGGAAGATAAGGGTTCGTTTCACCTTAATATCCTTTTCTTTAGTCATGTCACAATGGATGAAAAATTGTTCCTCGCTGGTCATTGTCTTGCCAGTTTCGTCTGCAAAATATTTGACTGTCGTAATTATTTTCAACATTTAGTGAAAGCGATATTGTCAACTGCCACTTTGACTAGTTAATAACAAAGTGCATTTTTATGTAATTCTTCGGTGTCCATAATATTTCAATCTACAGGGACAAGCTCAGAATTTCAAAATAAACGATATTCCTGTTTAAAGACAACCGGTCACAGCTCGCCAAAGGATAATGAATGGAAACAGAACGTTTGTAACAATAGAGACAGACCACATACAAAACAACACAGACATACCACACTAAAACACACATACACACCACACAAAACAGACAGAAAGACCGAACACAAACACACAGACACAGACAGACCACACACAAACATACAGACATACCACACACAAACAGACAGACAGACCACAGAGACAGACCACACACAAACACACTGACAGGCAACACATGTTGGGGTTACCGGCTACTTACCATCAATGTCCCAGATGACAACCTTTCCGCCTTGCTTACCTAAAAATACACAATAAGCTATGTTTTAGATCATCAATTCATTAAACTCGTACGATTTAACACGGGGTATAGCAAAAAAGGATATAGCTAATCCATTGATTTATGACAGTTCGTCTTGTTTGGAGGATATGCCAGGTCATTTTTATAAAAATAAATCACCTTTATCAACGTAAACTGAAATAAAACGGTAGTTTAGTATTGTATAAAGGTCTAAAGTATTTGTACACTTACCTTGCAAATTGAACGCTAACGGAATTTAAATAAGTTATTTGTAAATCATAATAACTCAATTCAAGATGCGGATTTATATAGAATAAGATTGGGTGTTAAAATGGGAATCAAGCAATGACGCTTAAGCTTTTTTGAATCGTTTTGCTAACGCTTTTCACTATCGTGGACTTCATAAATATTCAAATACAATATTTGAGCATATATCATCATTTGTTCAAAGATTCCAGCCGGCAGTATAATAGTTTGAACACACCTTATGAGTTGCCACACTTATTTTTGTAATATAAAAATAATCCACAAAAAGTTTTACAAACCATGAAATAGTTCCTATAAAAATGATTGGGAACGATGTATATGCTTCAGCCAATCATATTTAAAAACAATTTATTATCGAAATTGGTGTGTGTGCGTATTTGTGGGAGTATTGTGATCACGTGACCATAATCTGATCCAGGATTAGGGACCGCTGATTGGCTGCCGGGAAAATCGGGGATCACGTTAATGCACTCAAAGACAAGGACACCAGAACAAACAGACGCACCGTTACCGGTGCCTATCCTAAATCATGGTCAGTCTGTTCACGATGTGTTTTCTTTACTAGTTTATTGTTTTTTAAATACTATATAATCTGCTTCGAAACCCCTAGAAAACTGGCCAGACACAAAAATTCTGGCCTTGCTACGCCCCTACACACATTAAACTTGACTTAAAGGACATTATTTGTTTTATTCCTTTGATTGAATTGTGGCGTTTCCTTAAAACACACATAGCTTTTATCATCGGTAAACTTTTCAAAGTGAAACGGTTGTTAACACAGATCTCGAATCCATTCAGTATGTAAAATGCCTATAACCTTTAAATGATAAATTGTACTTACGAAACACCTTAGCAATTCCACGTCCGATTCCGTTACATCCACCTGTAACGATGACAACCTTATCCTGAAAACTACCAACAGAGGACATGACTTACACTTTTAGAGTGAACGTAAAGCACAACTGAACTAGCGATACACTGAGAGTGCGGAATATGTATGAGCAACGTAATGCAAGACGCGTAAGCGAGGTGCTATTCGAGAGTTGCACGTACGTGACAGCTTGACTTCGGCTGAATAAGCGATAAACCTAGATAAACATCACTCGATCAATTATTTTCAGCTGCGGTAAGAAAAAGTAATAAAACACATATTTTTATTTATATTTAAAGATATATATATATATCTTCAATATGCATTGTAATACCACATAACGCTCATTCTGCAAAAAAACTCACGTTAAAGGTAAAACACAAATAGCTCGTGACAAGGTGAATTATTTGCAAACGAAAGACATGCTTATTCCGCATCTACCTATTGAATGTCTAAATTTTGATTTCGTTATATCCAAGTTACATTGTAGAACTTCAGTAGAACCATAACTTACCAAAATGATTTCTGGGATTAAGAAGGACAGAGTAAAACATAAAAACGTGGCAATACATGTATGACTCGTGAACAGTACATGAACAATTACTATGTGGCCAACTGATTGTCTTATTGTCATAAAGTCTTTAATAATCGCAAGTTCTTTCAATCAGCAGAATACCTATACAGTCATAAAGAAGACGATAATGTTTACTCATTATCATAGATAACTACGAAAATGAAGAAGTCTGAAAGTACGCCATCCTTAAGCGGAAATTTCATTTTGAATAAGTCTTTAACAACACCGACATTGCAAACTTGACAAATCGAAGAGGATGATCAGTGAAAATCATCAGTGATACGTTGGAGCGGTTGCTAGTGGTTAAATTAACGTATTGTAATTGCATAATGCTTAGCAACAGCTCGACGCAGATTTTACTGGATGTTGGTTTTGTCTGAAAGGCATAAACTTATACTTACATACGCAGATAGCTGTTCAGACTAAATAAGGTATTAAACAAACTCTTATATCGTTTTTAAGAATGAGTTCTCGTGCACATACTTTAGCAGAGCACAATAAATAAGTCAAGGATGATTGCATCAGCAAGGATAATTGCAACAGCACGACCTTTATTTAGTCACCTGTTTTCACAATAGTGTGAGTATGATCAAGGGCATACTCAAGGAGAATCATGTTTGCGGGGTAGAAAACCTGAGCATTTGGTGCACTTGGGTTAATCGACTCGCCCAAGTACTTGTACGAGTAGAACCAAATCGAAGAATGTCCAAGCATCGCGAAGCCTTGACAAACACTTGGCATTTGCCACTGTCGTTTACTAACAGATGTTTTAAAAATGCATGTATAAAAATATAGATATGCTCTCGTTCGTCTGAGCGTGCGTAAGTGCGTCTATGTGTGTTTCCGTCCGAGCTTGTGTAGCTGTAAACTCATAACTGTATTATCTGGAGTCATGAACCCTGAGGTGAATGTTAATGGGGTGATGAAGTTGTGTACCTTGGGTTCGTTTTCCGCTGCATGTAAAAAACAGAGTATTGGCCCATGACTTTGCAAAAAAATGACATATTTCCAGATGCTTTGCGACAGTTTATTTTGAGCCAATTTAAGCTTTTCGTGTGACAATTGTATGCATATAAACATGTAGAATTGTAAAATGTACGTATTATAGTAATATTTGCATTCCAAGCTTTAACTCACAAAGGTCGAAATTGTTAAAAACAAGTCGTGCAATATAATGTCATACTCCTCTTGGTCGTAATAGACTGTTCTTAATATTGGTGTGTAGACATATTTCAATAACAAATTTAAGCTATCACTCAAAGTGCACATTGTAATATCAACTAAAAAACCATCATAATGTATGATAATGATAACTTTCAAGTTTAAAAAAACCTAATCTAGTTATTATCTGTGTATATTTATCGGTGAACATGCACGTAAACACGCGTTTATCGGTCAATGGTGGTTTCTTACGCAATATGATCTTGCTTTACTTTTTTTAAACTTGTTTCTATTTTACAACGAGTGTAACACATTTACTTGTGCTAAGTCACTCCAGTTTGTACGTATGCAAGAGAATGTTGAGCTTTGTTCTGGTGGGAACTAGAGTTTGGTG